>NC_141786.1:19348271-19409935 GCF_054643075.1 Acanthaster planci | reverse complement strand
TCTGAAAGATTGCCAGATTTAGATAATTCTCTGACCTTTTAGGCTCGATTATATAAAGTATTCTCTGCGCAGGATAAGGACCGGTATGGTGCAGACGAAGCCAGAATTCCGCAAAAATATCAGGGAATTGGACACGAATTTGCAATTCTTTTTGACGATATTTCCCTAACTACTGCAACTATGGATATGAAACCTATATGAATAGAAGAAGGAACATGTGGCCTTTCAGATGACACCAAGATTGCCAGATTTAGATAATTCTCGGACCTTTTATGCTCGATTATAGGAAGCCTTCTATGAGCGGGATAAGGACCGGTATAGCGTAGACGAAGCCAGAATTCCGCAAAAATATAAGGAAAGTGGATACGAATTGGCATTTCTTTTGGAAGATATTTCCCTAACTACTGCAAATATGGATGTGAAACTTATATGAATGGACAGGGAAACATGTGGCCTTTCAGATGACACCAACATTGCCAGGTTTAATTAATTCTCAGACCTTTTATGCTCGATTATAAAAAGCATTCTCTGAGCGGGATAAGGACCGGTATAGCGTAGACGAAGCCAGAATTCCGCAAAAATATCAAACAGTCAGACAAGAACTTGCACTTCCTTTGGCAGATATTTCCCTAACTACTGCAAATATGGATATGAAAAACTTATATGAAGGGACAGGGAAACATGTGACATTTCAGATCACACCAACATTGCCAGATTTAGATAATTCTCAGACCTCTTATGCTCGATTATATGAAGCAGTCTCTGCGTGAAATGAGGACCAGTATAGCGCAGACGAAGCCAGAATTCCGCAAAAATATCAGGCAAGTGGACACGAACTTGCATTTCCTTTGGACGATATTTCCCTAACTACTGCAAATATGGATATGAAACTTATATGAATGGGTAGAGGAACATGTGGCCTTCTGGATGACACCAAGATTGCCAGATGTAGATAATTCTCAGACCTTTTATACTCGATTATAGGAAGCATTCACTGCGCGGGATAAGGACCGGTATAGCGTAGACGAAGCCAGAATTCCGCAAATATATCAGGTAAGTGGACACTAATTTGCATTTCTTTTGGCAGATATTTCCCTTAATACTGCAAACATCGATATGAAACTTATATGAATGGATAGGGAAACATGTGGCCTTTCAGATGACACAAGAGTGCCAGGTTTAGATAATTCTCTTACCTTTTATGCTAGATTATAGGAAGCCTTCTCTGAGCAGGATAAGGACCGGTATAGCATAGACGAAGCCAGAATTCCGCAAAGATATCAATCAGTCCGACAAGAACTTGCACTTCCTTTGGCAGATATTTTCCGAACTACTGCGAATATTGATATGAAACTTATATGAATGGACACGGAAACATATGCACTTTCAGATCACACCAAGATTGCCAGATTTAGATAATTCTCGGACCTTTTATGCTCCATTTTTGGAAGCCTTCTTTGCGCGGGATAAGGACCAGTATAGCGTAGACGAAGACAGAATTCCGCAAAAATATCAAACAGTCAGACAAGAAATCGCACTTCCTTTGGCAGATATTTCCCTAACTACTGCAAATATGGATATGAAACTTATATGAATGGACAGGGAAACATGTGCGCTTTCAGATTACACCAAGATTGCCAGATTTAGATAATTCTCGGACCTTTTATACTCGATTTTTGGAAGCCTTCTCTGCGCGGGATAAGGACCAGTATAGCGTAGACGAAGCCAGAATTCCGCAAAAATATCAAACAGTCACACAAGAAATCGCACTTCCTTTGGCCGCTATTTCCCTAAGTACTGCAAATATGGATATGAAACTTATATGAAGGGACAGGGAAACATGTGGCCTTTCAGATGACACCAAGATTGCCAGATTTAGATAATTCTCAGACCTTTTATGCTCGATTATATGAAGCATTCTCTGCGTGGGATAAGGACCGGTATATTGCAGACGAAGCCAGAATTCCGCAAAAAAAAGAGGCAGTTGGAAAAGAACTCGAACTTAGTTTGGCAGCTATTTCCCTAACTACTGCAAATATGGATATGAAACTTATATGAATGGGCAGGGAATTATGTGGCCTTTCAGATGACACCGGGATTGCCAGATTTAGATAATTCTCAGACCTTTAATACTCGATTATATGAAGCAGTATCTGCGTGGGAAAAGGACCAGTATAGCGTAGACGAAGCCAGAATTCCGCAAAAATATCAGGCAATTGGACACGAACTTGCATTTCCTTTGGCAGCTATTTCCCTAACTACTGCAAATATGGATATGAAACTTATATGAATGGATAGGGAAACATGTAACCTTTCAGATTACACCAAGAATGCCAGATTTAGATAATTTCAGACCTTTTATGATCGATTACATGAAGCAGTCTCTGCGTGGGATATGGACCGGTATAGCGCAGACGAAGCCAGAATTCCGCAAAAAGGAGGCAGTTGGAAAAGAACTCGCACTTCCTTTGGCAGCTTTTTGCCAACTACTGCAAATATGGATATGAAACTGATATGAATTGGCAGGGAATTATGTGGCCTTTCAGATGACACCGGGATTGCCAGATTTAGATAATTCTCAGCCCTTTTATGCTCGATTATAGGAAGCCTTCTATGAGCGGGATAAAGACCGGTATAGCGTAGACGAAGCCAGAATTCCGCAAAAAAGGAGGCAGTTGGAAAAGAACTCGCACTTCCTTTGGCAGCTATTTCCCAACTACCGCAAATATGGATAGGAAATTAATATGAATGGATAGAGGAACATACGGCCTTTCAGATGACGCCAAGATTGCCAGATTTAGATAATTCTCTGACCTTTTAGGCTCGATTATATAAAGTATTCTCTGCGCAGGATAAGGACCGGTATGGTGCAGACGAAGCCAGAATTCCGCAAAAATATCAGGGAATTGACAACAAATTTGCAATTCTTTTTGACGATATTTCCCTAACTACTGCAACTATGGATATGAAACTTATATGAATGGATAGGGAAACATGTGGCCTTTCAGATGACACCAAGATTGCCAGATTTAGATAAATCTCTGACCTTTTATACTCGATTATAGGAAGCATTCTCTGCGCGGGATAAGGACCGGTATAGCGTAGACGAAGCCAGAATTCCGCAAAAATATAAGGAAAGTGGATACGAATTGGCATTTCTTTTGGAAGATATTTCCCTAACTACTGCAAATATGGATGTGAAACTTATATGAATGGACAGGGAAACATGTGGCCTTTCAGATGACACCAACATTGCCAGGTTTAATTAATTCTCAGACCTTTTATGCTCGATTATAAAAAGCATTCTCTGAGCGGGATAAGGACCGGTATAGCGTAGACGAAGCCAGAATTCCGCAAAAATATCAAACAGTCAGACAAGAACTTGCACTTCCTTTGGCAGATATTTCCCTAACTACTGCAAATATGGATATGAAACTTATATGAATGGATAGAGGAACATGTGGCCTTCTGGATGACACCAAGATTGCCAGATGTAGATAATTCTCAGACCTTTTATACTCGATTATAGGAAGCATTCCCTGCGCGGGATAAGGACCGGTATAGCGTAGACGAAGCCAGAATTCCGCAAATATATCAGGTAAGTGGATACTAATTTGCATTTCTTTTGGCAGATATTTCCCTTAATACTGCAAACATCGATATGAAACTTATATGAATGGATAGGGAAACATGTGGCCTTTCAGATGACACAAGAGTGCCAGGTTTAGATAATTCTCTTACCTTTTATGCTAGATTATAGGAAGCCTTCTCTGAGCAGGATAAGGACCGGTATAGCATAGACGAAGCCAGAATTCCGCAAAGATATCAATCAGTCCGACAAGAACTTGCACTTCCTTTGGCAGATATTTTCCGAACTACTGCGAATATTGATATGAAACTTATATGAATGGACAGGGAAACATGTGCGCTTTCAGATTACACCAAGATTGCCAGATTTAGATAATTCGCGGACCTTTTATACTCGATTTTTGGAAGCCTTCTCTGCGCAGGATAAGGACCAGTATAGCGTAGACGAAGCCAGAATTCCGCAAAAATATCAAACAGTCACACAAGAAATCGCACTTCCTTTGGCCGCTATTTCCCTAACTACTGCAAATATGGATATGAAACTTATATGAAGGGACAGGGAAACATGTGGCCTTTCAGATGACACCAAGATTGCCAGGTTTAGATAATTCTCAGACCTTTTATGCTCGATTATAGGAAGCCTTCTCTGAGCGGGATAAGGACCGGTATAGCGTAGACGAAGCCAGAATTCCGCAAAGATATCAATCAGTCAGACAAGAACTTGCACTTCCTTTGGCAGATATTTTCCTAACTACTGCAAATATGGATATGAAACTTATATGAATGGACACGAAAACTTCTGACCTTTCAGATCACACCAAGATTGCCTGATTTAGATAATTCTCAGACCTTTTATGCTCGATTATTGGAAGCCTTCTCTGCGTGGGATAAGGACCAGTATAGCGCAGACGAAGCCAGAATTCCGTAAAAATATCAAACAGTCAGACAAGAACTTGCATTTCCTTTGGCAGATATTTCCCTAACTACTGCAAATAGGGATATGAAACTTTTACAAATAGATAGGGGAACCTGTGGCCTTTCAGATGACAGCAAGATTGGAAGATTTAGATAATTCTCAGACCTTTTATGCTCGAATATATGAAGCAATCCTTGTGCGCGAAAAATGGATAGGGAAACATGTGGCCTTTCAGATCACACCAACATTGCCAGATTTAGGTAATTCTCAGACCTTTTATGCTCGATTATAGGAAGCCTTCTCTGCGCGGGATAAGGACCAGTATAGCGTAGACGAAGACAGAATTCCGCAAAAATATCAAACAGTCAGACAAGAAATCGCGTTCCTTTGGCAGATATTTCCCTAACTACTGCAAATAGGGATATGAAACTCACACAAATAGATAGGGGAACATGCAGCCTTTCAGATGACAGCAAGATTGGAAGATTTAGATAATTCTCAGACCTTTTATGCTCGATTATATGAAGCAATCCCTGCATGGGAAAAGGACCGGTATAGCGCAGACGAAGCCAGAATTCTGCAAAAATATCAAGCAGTCAGACAAGAACTGGGACTTCTTTTGGCAGCTATTTCCCTAAGTACTGCAAATATGCATATGAAACTGATATGAATGGATGGAGGAACAGGTGGCCTTTCAGATGACACCAGGATTGCAAGATTTAGATAATTCTCAGAACTTTTATGCTCGATTTTATGAAGAATTCTATGCGCGGTAAAAGGACCAGTATAGCGCAGACGAAGCCAGAATTTAGTTTGGCAGCTATTTCATTAACTACTGCAAATATGGATACGAAACTTACACAAATAGATAGGGGAACATGTGGCCTTTCAGATGACAGCAAGATTGGAAGATTTAGATAATTCTGAGACCTTTTATGCTCGAATATATGAAGCAGTCCATGAGCGGGATAAGGATTGGTATAGCGCAGACGAAGCCAGAATTCTGCAAAAAAAGAAGGCAGCTGGAAAAGAACGTACACTTCCTTTAGCAGCTATTTCCCTAACTACTGCAAATATGGATATGAAATTTATATAAATGGATAGAGGAACATATGGCCTTTCAGATGACACCAAGATTGCCAGATTTAAATAATTCTCAGCCCTTTTATGCTCGATTATATGAAGCATTCTCTGCGTGGGATAAGGACCGGTATATTGCAGACGAAGCCAAAATTCCGCAAAAAAAAGAAGCAGTTGGAAAAGAACTCGAACTTAGTTTGGCAGCTATTTCCCTAACTACTGCAAATATGGATATGAAACTTATATGAATGGGCAGGGAATTATGTGGCCTTTCAGATGACACCAAGATTGCCAGATTTAGATAATTCTCAGACCTTTTATGCTCGATTATATGAAGCAGTATCTGCGTGGGATAAGGACCAGTATAGCGTAGACGAAGCCAGAATTCCGCAAAAATATCAAACAGTCAGACAAGAACTTGCACTTCCTTTGGCAGATATTTCCCTAACTACTGCAAAAATTGATTATGAAACTTATACAAATGGATAGGGAAACATGTGGCCTTTCAGTTCACACCAAGATTGCCAGGTTTATATAATTCTCGGACCTTTTATGCTCGATTATAGGAAGCCTTCTCTGCGCGGGATAAGGACCAGTATAGCGTAGACAAAGACAGAATTCCGCAAAAATATCAAACAGTCAGACAAGAAATCGCGTTCCTTTGGCAGATATTTCCCTAACTACTGCAAATATGGATATGAAACTTATACCAATAGATAGAGGAACATGTGGCCTTTCAGATGACACCACGATTGCCAGATTTAGATAATTCTCAGACCTTTTATGCTCGATTATATGAAGCATTCTCTGCGTGGGATTAGGACCGGTATATCGCAGACGAAGCCAAAATTCCGCAAAAAAAAGAGGCAGTTGGAAAAGAACTCGCACTTCCTTTGGCAGCTATTTCCCTAACTGTTGCAAATATGGATATGAAAGTTATATGAATATATAGAGGAACATATGGCCTTTCAGATGATGCCACGATTGCCAGATTTAGATAATTCTCAGACCTTTTATGCTCGATTATATGAAGCATTCTCTGCAAAGAATAAGGACCGGTATGGTGCTGACGAAGCAAGAATTCCGTAAAAAATGTCAGGCAATTGGAAACGAACTTGCATTTCCTTTTCAAGATATTTCCCTAACTACTGCAAATTTAGATATGAAACTTATACCAATAGATAGGGAAACATGTCACCTTTCAGATCACACCAACATTGCCAGATTTAGATAATTCTCAGACCTTTTATGCTCGATTATATTAAGCAGTCTCTGCGTGGGATATGGGTGGGTATAGCGCAGACGAAGCCAGAATTCCGCAAAAAAGGAGGCAGTTGGAAAAGAACTCGAACTTAGTTTGGCAGCTATTTCCCTAACTACTGCAACTATGGATATGAAACCTATATGAATGGATAGAGAACCATGTGGCCTTTGAGATGATACCACGATTGCCAGATTTACATAATTCTCAGACCTTTTATGCTCGATTATATAAAGGATTCTCTGCGCGGGATAAGGACCGGTATGGTGCAGACGAAGCCAGAATTCCACAAAAATATCAGGCAATTGGACACAAACTTGCATTTCCTTTGGACGATATTTCCCTAACTACTGCAAATATGGATATGAAACTTATATGAATATATAGAGGAACATGTGGCCTTTCAGATGACACCAAGATTGCCAGATTTAGATAATTCTCAGATATTTTATACTCGATTATAGGAAGCCTTCTCTGAGCGGGATAAGGACCGGTATATCGTAGACGAAGCCAGAATTCCGCAAAGATATCAATCAGTCAGACAAGAACTTGCACTTCCTTTGGCAGATATTTCCCTAACTAGTGCAAATATGGATATGAAACTTATACAAATGGACATGGAAACATGTGGCCTTTCAGATGACACCAAAATTGCCAGGTTTAGATAATTCTCAGACCTTTTATGCTCGATTATATGAAGCAGTATCTGCGCGGGATAAGGACCAGTATAGCGTAGACGAAGCCAGAATTCCGCAAAAATATCAGGCAATTGGACACGAACTTGCATTTCCTTTGGACGATATTTCCCTAACTACTGCGAATATGGATATGAAACTTAAATGAATGGACAGGGAAACATGTGGCCTTTCAGATCACACCAAGATTGCCAGATTTAGATAATTCTCAGACCTTTTATGCTCGATTATATGAAGCATTCTCTGCGTGGGATAAGGACCGGTATATTGCAGACGAAGCCAGAATTCCGCAAAAAAGGAGGCAGTTGGAAAAGAACTCGA
The DNA here is from genome assembly GCF_054643075.1 of Acanthaster planci. Lineage (NCBI taxonomy): Eukaryota > Metazoa > Echinodermata > Asteroidea > Valvatida > Acanthasteridae > Acanthaster > Acanthaster planci. The sequence continues at coordinate 19,402,074 of NC_141786.1, read as the reverse complement.
ACTTAGTTTGGCAGCTATTTCCCTAACTACTGCAAATATGGATACGAAACTTATACAAATAGATAGGGGAACATGTGGCCTTTCAGATGACAGCAAGATTGGAAGATTTAGATAATTCTGAGACCTTTTATGCTCGAATATATGAAGCAGTCCATGAGCGGGATAAGGACTGGTATAGTGCAGACGAAGCCAGAATTCTGAAAAAAAAGGAGGCAGCTGGAAAAGAACGTGCACTTCCTTTGGCAGCTATTTCCCTAACTACTGAAAATATGGATACGAAACTTATATGAATGGATAGAGGAACATGTGGCCTTTTGGATGACACCAAGATTGTCAGATTTAGATAATTGTCAGACCTTTTATGCTCGATTATAGGAAGCCTTCTCTGAGCGGGATAAGGACAGGTAAAGTGCAGACGAAGCCAGAATTCCGCAAAAATATCAGGCAATTGGACACGAACTTGCATTTCCTTTGGACGATATTTCCCTAACTACTGCAAATATGGATATGAAACTTATATGAATAGACAGGGAAACATGTGGCCTTTCAGATGACACCAAGATTGCCAGATTTAGATAATTGTCAGACCTTTTATGCCCGATTATATGAAACATTCTCTGCGCCGGATAAGGACCGGTACGGTGCAGACAAAGCCAGAATTCCACAAAAATATCAGGCAATTGGACACGAACTTGAATTTACTTTGGAAGCTATTTCCCTAACTACTGCAAATATGGATATGAAACTTAAATGAATGGATAGGCATACATGTAGCCTTTCAGATCACGCCAAGATTGCCAGATTTAGATAATTCTCAGGCCTTTTATGCTCGATTATAGGAAGCCTTCTCTGAGCGGGATAAGGACCGGTATAGCGCAGACGAAGCCAGAATTCCGCAAAAATATCAGGCAATTGGACACGAACTTGCATTTCCTTTGGAAGATATTTCCGTAGCTACTGCGAATATGGATATGAAACTTATATGAATGGACAGGGAAACATGTGGCCTTTCAGATCACACCAAGATTGCCAGATTTAGATAATTCTCAGACCTGTTATGCTCGATTATATGAAACATTCTCTGCGTGGGATAAGGACCGGTATATTACAGACGAAGCCAGAATTCCGCAAAAAAATGAGGCAGTTGGAAAAGAACTCGAACTTAGTTTGTCAGCTATTTCCCTAACTACTGCAAATATGGATACGAAACTTATACAAATAGATAGGGGAACATGTGGCCTTTCAGATGACAGCAAGATTGGAAGATTTAGATAATTCTGAGACCTTTTATGCTCGAATATATGAAGCAGTCCATGAGCGGGATAAGGACTGGTATAGCGCAGACGAAGCCAGAATTCAGGAAAAAGGAGGCAGCTGGAAAAGAACTTCCACTTCCTTTGGCAGCTATTTCCCTAACTACTGCAAATATGGATTTGAAATTTATATAAATGGACCGAGGAACATATGGATTTTCAGATGACACCAAGATTGCAAGATTTAAATAATTATCAGCCCTTTTATGCTCGATTATATGAAGCAGTCTCTGCGTGGGACAAGGACCGGTATATTGCAGACAAAGCCAAAATTCCGCAACAAAAGAGGCAGTTGGAAAAGAACTCGAACTTAGTTTGGCAGCTATTTCCCTAACTACTGCAAATATGGATATGAAACTTATATGAATGGGCAGGGAATTATGTGGCCTTTCAGATGACACCAAGATTGCCAGATTTAGATAATTCTTGGACCTTTTATGCTCGATTATAGGGAGCCTTCTCTGAGCGGGATAAGGACCGGTATATTGCAGACGAAGCCAGAATTCCGCAAAGATATCAATCAGTCAGACAAGAACTTGCACTTCCTTTGGCAGATATTTCCCTAACTACTGCATATATGGATATGAAACTTATATGAATGGACAGGGAAACATGTGCGCTTTCAGATCACACCAACATTGCCAGATTTAGATAATTCTCAGACCTTTTATGCTCGATTATATGAAGCAGTATCTGCGGGGGAAAAACACCAGTATAGCGCAGACGAAGCCAAAATTCTGCAAAAATATCAAACAGTCAGACAAGAACTTGCACTTCCTTTGGCAGCTATTTCCCTAACTACTGCAAATATGGATATGAAACTTATACCAATGGACAGGGAAACATGTGGCCTTTCAGATGACACCAAGATTGCCAGGTTTAGATAATCCTCGGACCTTTTATGCTCGATTATAGGAAGCCTTCTCTGCGCGGGATTAGGACCAGTATAGCGTAGACGAAGCCAGAATTCCGCAAAAATGTCAGGCAAGTAGACACAAACTTGCATTTCCTTTGGACAATATTTCCCTAACTACTGCAAATATGGATACAAAACTTATATGAATGGACAGGGAAACATGTGGCCTTTCAGATGACACCAAGATTGCCAGATTTAGATAATTCTCAGACCTTTTATGCTCGAATATATGAAGCAATCCTTGTGCGGGAAAAGGACCGATATAGCGCAGACGAAGCTAGGATTCCGCAAAAATATCAGGCAATTGGACACGAACTTGCTTTTCATTTGGCAGCTATTTCCCTAACTACTGCAAATATGGATATGAAACTTATATGAATGGATAGGGAAACATGTAACCTTTCAGATCAAACCAAGATTGCCAGATTTAGATAATTCTCACACCTTTTATGATCGATTATATGAAGCAGTCTCTGCGTGGGATATGGACCGGTATAGCGCAGACGAAGCCAGAATTCCGCAAAAAAGGAGGCAGTTGGAAAAAGAACTCGCACTTCCTTTGGCAGCTATTTCCCAACTACCGCAAATATGGATAGCAAATTAATATGAATGGATAGAGAAACATATCAGCTTTCAGATGACACCAAGATTGCCAGATTTGAATAATTTTCTGACCTTTTATGCTCGATTATAGGAAGCCTTCTCTGAGCGGGATAAGAACCAGTATAGCGCAGACGAAGCCAGAATTACGCAAAAATATCAGGCAATTGGACACGAACTCTCATTTCCTCCGCAAGATATTTCCCTAACTACTGCAAATATGGATATGAAACTTATATGAATGGATAGGGAAACATGTAACCTTTCAGATGAAACCAAGAGTGCCAGATCTAGATAATTCTCACACCTTTTATGCTCGATTATATGAAGCATTCTCTGCGTGGGATTAGGACCGGTATATCGCACACGAAGCCAGAATTCCGCAAAAAAAGAGGCAGTTGGAAAAGGACTCGCAAGTCCTTTGGCAGATATTTCCCTAACTACTCCAAATATGGATATGAAAGTCATATGAATGGACAGAGGAACATATGGCCTTTCAGATGATACCACAATTGCCAGATTTAGATAATTCTCAGACCTTTTATGCTCGATTATATGAAGCATTCTCTGCAAAGGATAAGGACCGGTATGGCGCAGAGGAAGCAAGAATTCCGGAAAAAATATCAGGCAATTGGAAACGAACTTGCATTTCCTTTGCAAGATATTTCCCTCACTACTGCAAATTTAGATATGAAACTTATACAAATAGGTAGGGGAACATATAGCCTTTCAGATGACACCAGGATCGCCAGATTTAGATAATTCTCAGACCTTTTATGCTCGATTATATGAAGCAGTCTTTGCACGGATAAATACCGGTATGGCGCAGACGAAGCCAGAACTCCGCAAAAATATCAGGCAATTGGACACGAACTTGCATTTCCTTTGCAAGATATTTCCCTAACTACTGCAAATATGGAATGAAACTTGTGGCCTTTCAGATGACACCAAGATCGCCAGATTTAGATAATTCTCAGACCTTTTATGCTCGATTATATGAAGCATTCTCTGCACGGATAATTACCGGTATGGCGCAGACGAAGCCAGAATTCCGCAAAAATATCAGGCAATTGGACACGAACTTGCATTTCCTTTGCAAGATATTTCCCTAACTACTGCAAATATGGATATGAAACTTATATGAATGGACAGCAAAACATGTGGCCTTTCAGATGACACCAAGATAGCCAGATTTAGATAATTCTCAGACCTTTTATGCTCGATTATATGAAGCATTCATTGCGTGGGATAAGGACCGGTATATCGCAGAGGAAGCCAGAATTCCGCAACAAAAAAGGAGGCCGTTGGAAAAGAACTCGCACTTCCTTTGGCAGATATTTCCCTAACTACTGCAAATATGGATATGAAACTTATACCAATAGATAGAAGAACATGTGGCCTTTCAGATGACACCACGATTGCCAGATTTAGATAATTCTCAGACCTTTTATGCTCGATTATATGAAGCATTCTCTGCGTGGGATTAGGACCGGTATATCGCACACGAAGCCAGAATTCCGCAAAAAAGGAGGCAGTTGGAAAAGGACTCGCACATCCTTTGGCAGATATTTCCCTAACTACTGCAAATACGGATATGAAAGTCATATGAATGGACAGAGGAACATATGGCCTTTCAGATGATACCACGATTGCCAGATTTAGATAATTCTCAGACCTTTTATGCTCAATTATATGAAGCATTCTCTGCGTGGGATTAGGACCGGTATATCGCACACGAAGCTAGAATTCCGCAAAAATATCAGGGAATTGGACACGAACTTGCATTTCTTTTGGAAGATATTTCCCTAACTATTCCAAATATGGATATGAAACTTATATGAATGGACAGGGAAACATGTGGCCTTTCAGATGACACCAAGATTGCCAGGTTTAGATAATTCTCGGACCTTTTATGCTCGATTATAGGAAGCCTTCTCTGAGCGGGATAAGGACCGGTATAGCGTAGACAAAGCCAGAATTCCGCAAAGATATCAATCAGTCAGACAAGAACTTGCACTTCCTTTGGCAGATATTTCCCTAACTACTGCAAATATGGATATGAAACTTATATGAATGGACAGGGAAACATGTGCGCTTTAAGATCACACCAACATTGCCAGATTTAGATAATTCTCAGACCTTTTATGCTCGATTATATGAAGCAGTATCTGCATGGGATAAGGACCAGTATAGCGCAGACGAAGCCAGAATTCTGCAAAAATATCAAACAGTCTGACAAGAACTTGCACTTCCTTTGGCAGATATTTCCCTAACTATGATATGAAATAGGATACTAGGATATATTTCTTAGACTTTTTATGCTGGATTATATGAAGCATTCACTGTGCGAGTACAGGACCGGGTAGAGCGCAAAGTCAGAATTACGCAGAAATATCTAGCATCCAGACAAGAACTGGCAATTCCTTTTGCATATATTTCCCTAACTACTGCAAATATGGATATGAAATTTATATGAATGGTCAGCACAACATGTGGCCTTTCAGATGACACCAAGATTGCCAGATTTAGATAAATCTCAGACCATTATGCCCCATTATATGAAGCATTCTCTGCGCGGGAAAAGGACCGGTATAGCGCAAACAAAGCCAGAATTCCGCACAAATATCAAACAGTCAGACAAGAACTGACACTTCCTTTGGCGGATATTTCCCTAACTACTGCAAATTTGGATATGAAACTTAAATTAATAGATAGAGGTACATGTGGCCTTTCAGATGACAGCAAGATTGGAAGATTTAGGTAATTCTCAGACCTTTTATGCTCAATTATATGAAGCATTCTCTGCGCGGGATAAGGACCAGTATAGCGCAGACGAAACCAGAATTCCGCAAAAAAAGGAGGCAGTTGGAAAAGAATTCGCACTTCCTTTGGCAGCTACTTCCCTATATATATATAGGGTAATGTATAGAACAACCCATGTACAGGGTATCTATATTCCCTTGCAAATGAACAGGAGTCCCTATAATGACAGTAATATACGGAGTGATGAATTTATTTACAATAACATTCTAACACACTGGAGTACCTGTAGTGAGGGAAATCTATGGAGTCACCATGTTGACAGTAAACTATGGAGTGATGCAGGTATCTTCATTCTCATCTTTATAAATTTGGACCCCATATAATGACGGTAATCTACGGAGCAATGTATGTATCTATACTCCCTTGCTTATAGACTTGAGTCCCTATAATGACGGTAATCTGTGGAATCCCCATTTTGATGGTAACATATGGAGTGATGTATGTATCTACATTTACACTGGAGTCCCTATAATGACGGTAATCTGTGGAATCTCCATATTGACGATAATATATGGAGTGATGTATATGTATCTACATTTACTTGACTATACACTGGAGTCCCTATAATGACGGTAATCTGTGGAATTTCCATATTGACGGTAATATATGGAGTGATGTACATGGATCTACTTTTACATGACTATAGTACACTGGAGTCCGTATAATGACGGCAATCTGTGGAGTCCCCATATTGACGGTAATATATGGAGTGATGTATGTATTCTACATTCTCATGGTGATACAATGTTGTCCCCACATTGACGGTTATCTATCGAGTGATGTTTGTATCTACTATCTCATGCCGATACTCTGTTGTCCCCATAATGACGGTAATGTTGGAGTAAGATGTGTATCTACAGGGTGTCCCAGAAAAAACTTAACCCTGAAGAAAGGGGTTGATATGCCCATACCATGAGATATTATTATAATGTAAAAGGATCTCCCAAAAGTAGAAGCAGTATTATTTCTATTAAACGATACCTTGGTGGGTATCCCTCCTGTCATGCATGACTGAGCACCATAATGACGGCAAACTATGGAGTCCGTATATTGACGGTGATCTATGGAGTTATGTATGTATCTACATTCTCATGCTGGTACTCTGTTGTACCCATATTGACGGTAGTCTATTGACTGATGCACATATAATTTATGGACTAATTTATGTGTGTACATTCTCCTGCTGATACACTGATGTCCTCATATTGACGGCAATCTATGGAATTATGAAGGTATCTTCATACTGATAGTAATCTAATCTAGCTAATACACTAGAGATCATATAATAACGGTAATCTATGGAGTACAAACATTGACGATGATCTATGAGAGAGATGTATGTATATACATTCTCATGCTGACTTTTGTCCCCATATTGATGGTAATCTATAGAGTCTTGCAGGTATCTTCTTTCTCATCCTTATAAATTTCGGACCCCATAATGTTTAAGTTAAGGGTAGGGCATCAAAAAGACACCGTATGTTTCTAACTCAATCGCAAAATTTCTAAGTACCTGCACAATTTGAGTCTTGGACTATTGACGAATTGATTTCTTGAAAAATTTAGATTTGTTGAGCTTCAGTTATGTTGAAATTCTTAGGGGAATATATCAAAATGCAGCAAATGGGCCGGGGGAAATATGTACAACTTTGTTTTTCAAGCTAGGGCTATAAAAGGACTCCATATCTGTATAACTAAATCGCAAAATTTCCTAATACCCCCACAATTTGTGTCTTGGACTACTGAGGAACTGATTTCTTGAAAACTTTAGATTTGTGGAGCTTCAGTTATGTTGGAATTCATAGTGGAATACATCGTATTGCAGCAAATGAGAAAGGGAGAAATATGTACGATTTTTTTAAAGTTAAGGGTAGGGCTATAAAAGACTCCGTATCTGTCTAACTAAATCACCATATTTCAAAATACTTGTGCGATTTAAGTTTAGATATTTAGATATTTTGGGAGCTGCAGTTATGTTGGAATTCTTAGGAAATGTCGCTATGCAGCACTTGAGATATGAAATCGTACATATGAAATATGTACGATTTTCTTTTTAAAGTGAAGGGTAGGACTACAAAAAGACTCAATATCTGTCTAACTAAATTGCCAAATTTCTAAATCCTGCACGATTCTAGTCTTGGACATTTGCGGAATTTCTGTCTTGAAAAATTTCGAATTTTGGAGCTTTAGTTATGTTGGAATTCATTGGGGAAAGACTCGTAATGCACCAAATGTGGTAGGGTCAAAATAATATGTGCAAATTCCCAAAGTTGAGGGTAGGGCTTCAAAAAGACTCTATATTAAATAGCTAAATTTCTAAATACCTGCACGATTTCAGTCTTGGACTATTCAGGAATTGATTTCTTGAATTTGTTAGAGTTTTCGAGCTTACGTTATATGTTGCAATTCAGACGAGAAAACATTAAAATAAAGAAAATGCGGTAGGGTCAAATATGTACGAATTTTAATAAAAAAAAGTCTAACTGAATAGCCAGATTTCTAAATATCAGCACAGTTTGAGTCTTGGAATATTGAGGAAAGGATTTCTTCAAAAATTTAGATTTGGAGCTTTAGTTAGGTTGGAACTCAGACGGAAAAACATCGGAAAGAAAGGGATGAAACAGGCTGAAATATATACGAATTTCTAAAGTTAAGGCAGAGGAAACAAAAGACTCAGTATCTGTCTAAATAAATAGCTAAATGTGTAAATACCTGCACTATTTGAGTCTTGGACTATTCAGGTTGTGATTCCTTGAAAAGGTTAAATTTTTGGAGCTTTACTTATAAATATTCAGACGGGAATACATCGGAATGCAGCAAATGCGCTAGGTTAAAATATTTACGAATTTCCAAAGTTTAAAGAAGGGCTAAGAAAATACTCAATACCAGTGTAACTAAACAGCCAAATTTCAAACTATCTCTATCTAAACTTGAGTCTTGGACTATTGAGGAATTGATTTCTTCAAAAAGTTTGATCCATGCACCTTTAGTTATGTTGGAATTCAGACTGGACTAAACATGGGTGTGCAGCAAATGAGATAGGTGAACAAATTTCAGAATTAAAGGGTCATATTGCAAAATGACAAAATATCGAAATACCTAAATCACCAAATTCAAAAATAACTGCAAGATTTGAAACTTGGACTACTTACGATTTTAGATCTTGAAATAGTTAGATGTTAGGAGCTTTAAATATGTGCAATTATTATGCGCAAATATTGAGCCATGTGCGCAGGAAGAGGATCAGTATAGTGTGCACAAAGGCAGAATTGCACAAAAATAACAAGCAGTGAGACATGAACTCTTGCCTTCTTCGATGGGTAGTTCCCTAATAATAACAAATTTGGATCTGAAACTTCGACTAATGGACAGAGGAATATGTACTATTTCAGATGCCGCCATGAATGCCACATTTGGACAAATTTCTGCACTTTTATGCTCGAATATAATGGAGCCATTCTCTGCTCAGGAAGAGGCAATGGTCCAGCCAGTGGATGCAAGGGTGGGGGGCATGCCCCTGCCACAATTTTGTTCACTAAAAATACTTTGTAGGTGTGTGAGAAAGGGAGTAATGGGTATATCAGCACCAATACCCTAAGAAAACAATACCAAGACATAAAAACAAGGATGTCACGACCGTCACGCTTTTGAAAGTTCTTCTTCCCCAAAATCATGCTGAATAAGCCCGAAACTGTATTCAGTTTGGACCCCCCCAAGCCAAAGCTGAATTTGCTGCTTGGAAGACCAGTAATGTGTGAACAAAGGACAAATCGCAAAAACACAGGAAGCACTAGCTCAGACAAGAACTCTTGCCTTGTTCAGCATATTATGAATATGAAACTTAAGTCAACGGATAGAGGAAAATGTGCCCTTTGATTGTCATCATGTCTACCACATTTCAAGCAATCTGAAACTTGTTTGACAAAAATATTGCAATCACACTGTGCGCTGAAGTGTCTCGGTAAAGTGAGAACAAAGAGCAGTGGGACAACTCTAGCCTTCTTTCGCAGGTATTTCCAAAGCTTCAGCTTAAATATGGACAGGAAAATTATTTCAATGGACAGAGAAATATTTACCGTCTCCGAAGATATCAAGGTCAGCCCATTTTGACCGTTTCAGAATATTTACTGTAAACTCGGCTATGGAGACATGTAGCGGCAGACGCAGACCGACAACCGTGTGTACAAAGCGAAAACAAACGAAATAGGAAGCATGTCTAAGGAAAACTCTGACCCCCATGTCTGTTCTGATGCAAAATGGCATGAAATTTTCTTTTTGGATGATAAAAATATAACCTTTCCAAAGACTCCAGGATCAGCCATCTCTTGACAATTTAATATCGGATAAGGAGACAACGTGGCGTGTATTGGACGTGTGTAGCATGCAAAACCAAAACAATATGAAACCTTTTTGTTTAATGTTTCCAAATATCGAAATAAAATTTTCTCCACGGGATAGTGAAATTTGCATCCTTGTCGAGTCACCCCAAGCTAGCCCATTCGGACCATTTGTCAACCTACTTACCCTCGGAGATAAAAACTCTTCGACCAAAAGAGACCAACTAACGTGTGTACAATGAGGGAAACACTTTCATTTATTCGGCATTTTTCATAAAAAAGAACAGAACAACATTAAACAAAACACATGACACATAATACACGGAAATCACAAACACAAACATGACTAATGCCCGGAGAGAAAACAGTTAATCCAGTAACTGTCACCCGTAAGCCTTCATTTCTGAAGTTCCAGGTTTTACATAAACGTGCACACATATACACAATAAAGTAACTGCACAAGGAAAATATGATTCAAGAAATGGCAAATAAATAAATCGAAAAGAAAAAGTACATTCAGATCGCAAAAATAAGATAAATAAATACAAATACATTAAAATAAGAAAATTAAATTAACTACAGAAACAAATCAATCAATCAATAAGTAACCCAAAACAATGAAAGAAATTTATTGTGTAAAAACCGAAAATAAAGAAAGAAACCATGAAATAACAAAATACAGTTGAAGACCGACCGACAAAAGGAAAACCAATGACACATCTGGCCCACATGGCAAATCCTAGGTATTCAAATCCCCCCCCCCCATTTTGTGCTTCCTTGCACCAAACAACACAGTGACCCTCCCACAACTTGCCAGTCCCAACGACATGATTACAAGGGTACTCAACTGCAAATTCAATCAGTACTCTGTCAAGTTTCATATAGTTTCAAATTCAAGTGGGTACTTGGTAAGTTGATCCGGTGTTGAAGGGTTATTTAAACCACTTCAGTTCTCAAACGTTCAGGTACATGTAGGTCATCTCAAGAGCATGTAATTAGCAAAATGATGAAGTTTTTGAATTCGTGCCCTAAGGTTTGTCCAGCCTGATCGTTTCAATGTACCACCTGTTCACTAAGACTATTTCACGGTCAAAAGCTCTATGAAGACCTCTAACAATAAATGTAAGCAAAAGATGGATGCTTTTAGATTCACGTAACGACAAATTCAATGTATATATGCAACCAATCCGTGTAATCCATTTTAAATCTTCTTCACTAGAGAATTATCCTGGTTGCTCAACGTTGAATTCTGTTCTAATTTGTCAATGTATAAGGTTCCTGTTGTGAAGGTACCAGATAGGCTACTTGTATTCCAGAATAGTAAACACTAGAAACTTGCAAGATGAAAGCAAGACATATTAAGTCTGTTTGATTTGGTAGTGAGTTAACAAGTTTTTTTCGAGAAATCGTGTACTCATTATCAGCTTCAAACTGCATGTTAATTAAGTTACAGTTCAGGTCCACTATTTTCTTTGATCATCCTAGCATAAGCAAAGCTTTGGTTTCCTTAGTAATGTATTGAGATGCATTTTATTAGCATGACACCATCTTTGGAAGCCATGAATATCTTGAAGGTCATCAGACACATTATATTGGCCTATACACAAGAGCACTGTTACCAAATAAAGTGCTAGCTGACAAGATGTGATAAGGAAAGTCGTTGGTATACATAAGAACTGGATTGGGCTCAAGACACTTCCTTGAGGTACACCAGATGGTACAGAAAAACCATGCAAAGTAGCAACCTTTCAACAAAACCTTTTGTTGCCACCACAAGACAAACGGTCACTGCAACAGTTGCAAATTACCAGTTCTGTTATGTTGAGGAAATCAAAATCATGCTGTTGTTACTTTTATTGAGGCTGAGCATGTCACAGCATGGAGCGTATCACTGTTTGACCAGCAGCAGAAGACTAACGTGTAGAACAGATAGGCACAGTGCTAGAGTCCAAATCTTGGCCGTAATTGTGGTACTGAGTACAGGTGTAAACAAATCACAGACAAATGTTTAATTAGGATGACATGATTTACGATTAAAGGCATCACATGAATAATAAATAACAAAAAACCAAAATTACCAACAAGCCAATAAAATCACCTCAAAAGGAGGGCACAGAGGACTTGATTAAAACTGGATATTTTTTAAATGAGTAAATTCACATGATTAATTCACATGGAAATATGGAAATGAAACGTTCTCCTAAGATTTTTTTTTTCTTTTTTGGGCTGTCATTTTGATCACATGTGTGGGGACCACTGTTTCCTTTGTTATGGTTAATTTGTCTTGTTAACGATATGAGCATAAACAGGGGTAATAGTAGTTTATTTTACTTTTGCAGTCCCTGCTGACCCGCATAACTGATATTTGTCTCGTTATGTATTCAGATTTTTATCCCTGGTCCCTGCTACTGCTTATATTTACTTGTATTTGTGTTTCTGTTGTTTTTTACATAATTTTTGTTTAATTTTGCTTAGTTTGTTCTAGTGATGGTCAAATAATAAGAATAATTGAAGAGATGGTACCCATCACAATTAACCAAGGTAAACCTTTCGACCATTTGAAGACTGTCGTCATATACACAGGCCAAACTAACTACTAAAACAGATTGACTAACAAGTACAAGAGGGAGAAGACTACTAGCAGACATAATGACTGACCCAAGCTTTCGCCTTCATTTGTGTATAGTTCTCTTGAATGTAGCAATATCAGAATGAAACATTCAACAAAATGACAACAAGATCAGTTGATTTTTACCAACCCTCCAGTCACAGGCAAAAGCTTAGTTTGGATTAGGCCTTATATAGAGCCAAATTTGCTGCAAAACCATCCACTAACAAGACCAACTTACAAATGGGAAACCATGAAGCATAACTGCCCTAAGTATTCACCTCCATTAAATAAAACTTGACGCTTTACATGGTGGAGACTAAAAACAGGGCTTGTGGTTACATCATGTGGATAGATCTCCCCTGGAAGAGGTATGGTTCTGATAAGAACTGTAGAGTGTGTGCTTGACGTTTCATCCAGCATGCTCTCGTCATCCTCCAGAGTGGAGCCGAATAAGCCATGCTCCAGATTTTACAGAACAATTGTACATGTATACAAAATTATGTACAGATATTGTTCAAAATCTGGAACATGACTTTCATTGTTAGGCTCAAATCAGAACATGATATGAAGTGCTTACCGAGTGAGTTGTGTCATCAGTAATGCCAGTTGCCAGTGATGTGTTAAACTCCAGAAAACTGTCTCTAAGGGACTTGGTCTTGTCTCTTCATCAATGCTACAGCTAATAAAACCACAGAGTCAAGTAAACAAAGATCAGAGCCGAATAACATACAAGTAGACATCACTGCGATGTCTTTATAGTCTTTAACTCTCATTTTCGTATTGACCTTTGTTTCAACTCTCTTTAATTGTTGGTTGATCAGCAAACACAACTCCTGAAAAGACATAATTCTAAAGCTTCGAAGCAGCCATTTTAAACTGACACCCCTTCTATTTTCTTTGGCTCTTTCAACAGCCCAAGAAAGAAGAAAATTTAGACAGTCCAAAATCGTCTGATTCAATAGGATTTTGCATACACCGAAGGGGGTTGGGCCAAACACTCTCTGATATTTCACGTTTTACCTGCCATCCAAAATTTATCAATGGTATTAAATTATGGCTCCCCATACACAGGTATGTCACCCAGGTTTATGCGAAAATTAAATTAATCCACAGAGAAGGACCTCTGTCCCTGTCAACTTTTTGAAAAGTGAAGAGACCTGTAACATAATGACGTCATGCTTAGTTTCCTAAGGCAGTAAGGTGGGAAGCAATAACTGTCCAAGTAAAAAAAACCAGCTTGACATCATTATGTTTTGGGTCCATATATGAAATATATATGAGTCCACAGGGGACTGAATCAGTGAATTATACCTTTGGAATAACCAACAACATTGGACCAACGTACCTTTTACCCAGCAGGCAGCAGCAAGAGATCAAAGTCCGATCACCTAAACAACGAGCACAGGAACCCCATCATCAAGAAGTTGGATGTACCATGAACAGCGGCTCACTCAGCAGCTTGTGCTCTGGCTGAGATGGACACACACAACAGTCATTAAAAACATGCAGAAGGAAGAAATGACAATACAACATGAGTGTATTAGCTTGGATTAACTGAATCTCAGAGGGCAGTGGAGAATGAGAAAGATGGAGAAAAGTAAGTTATCAGTGCTTCCCTAAATGACTTTCTTCCAGGCATGTGGAACACCAAAGAATTATTGTGAAGATGGCTTACATCATACTTCCCAGCCAATGTTGAATCCTTGGTGTGTATGATAGAAGCCTGTCTAGTGTTAAGGATATCATGAAAGAAACTCTGGACACACACGTTATTTATTCTGCATGCTGCCGCCATAGGCATGGAGAGCCTCAATCTGGCAGATAGTACAATTGTGTCACAATCAGCTTCTGAAACATTGTCCAATCGTATGGTATAAGATCCAACACAGCAAGCACAGAATGACCAAGCAACATACATGGAAATCACTGAACCGATTTTGTAAAGATCAAGATCGAGATTCTGCATGCCTGGGGCGGCGGCAGCGTGCAAAGAGCGAATTTTACCAACTGTGGGCTAGCATGCCATATTGTAACAACCTGAAGCATTACACCTTTAATGTATTTGACACAGAAAGATGGCTTCAGTGAGTAAAAAGTTGGCTGATAAAATGAAACAAGTCCACATTTTTTTTGAAACGACCCTTGTAGAATATGTACACCCATCCTTGTACGTGATCTGGATCCAGGAATGAGGACATTTCAGTACATTCCTCATTCACTACAAGCAGCCTGTAGATGCAGCTTCTGTCTTGTTTCTGTTCACTTTGGCACAAATTGTACAAACATACCAAAAAAATCCATCCATTTTTTGTAGTTTAATTCAATCCAACCTTAAAGGCCGGAGATTCTCATTAGTTGAAAACTTAAAAGACAAAACCAAAGGTCAAGATCTACAGGACAACCAGGCATTTCACTATTACCATTACCATGGACTAATATCAGAATATGATATAGACTATTTCCATACCTGTTGAGTAGTGTCACCAGTGATAAGATATCTCTGATTTGTTACACTCAAGAGAACGGCCTCCAGGGACTACCTTGCTCTTGTCTCTCTGTCAAACTACTGAAACTAGGGAAACTAAACCATGTTTGAATTCCAATCTGTATTACTGCACACACGTGGAGGCCACAATTTAAAATATATAGGTGCACTTTACAACAGTAGTTGAAACATCATTGAAAGCAGTGTCAAATCAACAAAGATCGGGGCCAAATACGATACAAGCCCACATCACTGGAGTTTCTCATATAAATCTTATTATCTTCTTAGTTGTCATTTTTCCATTTCTTTTCAATTGTTGCTTGACTAGTTAGTGCATTTTATTATTCAAAACACCTTAAATACATGTACACTTCCCAAAAAGTCCTTTTCCTCAAGCCTGTAAGCAGCAATTTAACATAATTTATCCCTCTACTTTTTTTCAGTTCTTAAGATTTGTTTTCAACCATCCACAGATGCAAGCCTGCAAAACAATGAGTGTTGATCTGGGATTATATTTAAACAATCCAACCTGTTTTTTTCAGCCAAGCAATCTCTTCAATCTGCCTTGAGTAGAAGCACAACTTAATTGGTTGAAAAGAGCCGTGTTGGTTGGGAGTATTCATTTTGTTGGTAGCGATGGGGCTACTACCATGTCCTAGTCCTTCATGAACCAGTGATGCACATTTAGTAACAAAGGAGCCTCTGATGCCAAGGAAATAGTGTTTTCTCTTGGTCCAACTAAAGGCTAATACAGGAGATCACAGTCTGTGCAGAAAACATTCCCAAATTATAAACAGTATTAACCATATCCTGCAAGGGTGCATGTGAAATCATAATATGATGAAAGGATTTTGGGGACCATTTTAATTTTAACAGCTCCCCAGATACACGTCACCCGGTATTTGGGCAAAATAAATGTATTCACCAAGCATGATCTTTAAATAGACACAATGAAGTCACACTTTGTTTACACACGCTATATTATAAGAAAGTAAAGTGGGGTAGGTCTTAATGTACTAGGTCTACAGGACATGAGGGAATGAGTTCACAGGAGACTCAATCAGTGAATCCTACCTTTGGGATGACCAATAACAAAGAATCACTCACGTTTTACCAAGAAGGCTACAGTAAGAGATCACAGTACAATCACCTTAACAACAGTGGCCATCGTGAAGAAATGCTAAGAAGCTGGTCGTCCTGTAAGCAATGACTCATCAGCGGCTTGTACTCTAGCTGAAATGAATGCACATAACAGTCATTGGAACATGCAAAATGAAAAAAGTGGCAAGAAAATATGAGTGGAAGAGCCTGTTTTCCGATTCTCAGATGGCTTTGAAGGATCGGAAAGATGGAGAGAGCTGATTGAGAATTTGTAATTCACGTATGTGCACCCAGCACTGCCGGTGTATCAATCTAGTTATACATGGCATTTTATGGGGTGGTGCATTACAGGGGTAGCCATAATCCAGTCCCACCTCCTGCGACACGACTTCAAATTTTGATCAAAAGAGGCAGCGGTGGAGAGCCGTAGCCAATATTCAATACTTGTGCATGCCGTATTCTCACATGGAGACGCCGCACTGTGTGTTGCCAACATAGAGTGCAACATAAACCGTTGAAAACATTTCATGTAGGGGTTTCACTGAAGATAAACACATACCCTACACACATATTTGCAATGGATGTTTGTAATGACACACGTGATAAAGCCAAAAATGCAAATGTTTTTTAAAATAGATATTGAGCCTCTTCATACAACAGTGTCATTAGAAGTGAGTATCATTCCATGACATAAATAAACTAAATTCTACAATATTCAAACATCAATTGAACTTTCGGTTAAGCAATGTGTTGCTGTGACAGAATAAAATCACAGTGCACCTGATTTTTAAATTCTTGAATCTGGCTTTAATAACTTTTGCAAGCTAATGACCATCAGGATGACGTTTAGTTCAACGCTGGCTTCATATTTATGTGTTTCACATTCTTGTGAAAACCCCTATTGCAAGAATATCATGATTTGTTTTGCACAAAGACGGGAATAAACAAATTTTCACTCCTTGAAAAAAACTACTGCATATTTGACAACATAAGATCATTCACTCACAAAACAATCCAGCAAATGTCTCATTTCCATCACAAAAGCTAACTGGCATTCCAGTCTACAACCCTGAACAATAAGTAAAATTAAGTTGAGGAAGGAAACATACATGTACATGGTAAGTGCTGCCACAATAACCTTCGTATCTGAATGAGAATGACTGAGAGAGAGGGGGAGAGACAACGGAATAACAGACAGATGAATAACAGATAGACTGACAAACATACCGACAGCACATAGACAAATGAACAAAACAAAGAAGACAGTTATCTTGGAAACTAGACCTCTACCCATTGTATTTTCAGTACAGAAAGATTTTTACGGTAATAACCAAAATCATTTTTGCATAGAAGAATCTTTGAAAATAATCAAGTTGTATTCAGAAATGATTAGCACAACCTCCAATTTTAAGACTTTCATCATGCAATCAGTAAAGATCTCCATGCATGGCTCCATGCAACACAGACTTAAAGTATGAGGCCTACTTTCTACCCAATTTTTACCAGGTTCAGTGAAATATGTAGAAATTACAGATTGTATAATGTATTTCTATAATTCTGAACCTCAGTGGATAGGTCTAGTTAGTTTTAAAGACTTTGGCTTCCTGACAAATTCTCCTGGGGTGTAAAGTAATGTTTTCTCTTCATTTACCGCATCAAATCATACTATCCTCCATTTTGTTTAGACTACTCATTGACCATCAAATTAGTAACTTTGGCCCCACATACAGGCTGGAAATTTTTATTGGTTGAAAAATTTGTTGGACAAAAGTCATGTTTCAGATTTACAACACAACTGTACACAGGCCCCTATTACTCCCTAGGCCTATTTTTTTCATTTTATTAACATTTACTGTTGGGCTGTTATCAGAAGTAGGCTAGGCCTACAGTGCTTGTATAGCGTGAGCTGTTTCCAGACCTGCTGAGTACAATAAAGTGTCAAAATACATCCCACATGTGCAACAATCTCACAGGAGTGTTCCTCGTCTCTCCATTACTGCTTCAAGTTAAGAAACCAAAGGAACCCCGTTAAAATCCCAGCCTGCATGCCTGACAGTCACTGTGGGGCCGCCATGTTTAAATACAGGGTGCACTAGTTACCACAGCAAAAGCAGTGTAAAATCAACAAAGCCAAGCCCAAACTTGTGGAGTTTGTGATACGGAAATCTCGTTATCGTCTTTGCCGTCATTTCTCCATTTATTTTCAATTGTTGGATGGTAAGCCAGTGGTATTTCTCACCTTTAAACTCACCTCCTATGAAGTCACATTTGAACAAACCCGCCAACTTGGCCACACATGCCTTCTTGTGCGTAGGCATTGTAATGCTAATGCTCGCGCCACCATGGAAAACTGGTCGTCGATCAACTTGCGCACATATTGAGCAGGGTACCAAGCAGGGGATAAAACAGCGCTGGTGATTGGCGCGCTTGAAATAGGCCCTAAAAGTGTGCACAAGCACGACGAAGATGTGAAGATAATGCAATTATTTTTTTTTTCGTAATGTAAATCTAAAGAATGACCACTATTGCAAAGAGAGAAAAAAAGCATCTCCCCAAACTGTATGCGAGTCAATTTGCATCAATCTTAAAAACCATGTATTTCCTACCCCCAAAGCCTGGACAAACGCGACCGTCTGAGGCTTGGGCTTCCAGAGCTACGGCTGGGTCTATTGTCTACGCGTCTCCACGCATTTCCAATGGAGCGAAGACCTATACCTAGCTCTTGACAAGAGATTCGGATGCAGCCGTAGTTTACACCTTGAGTGCAACACACACCATGACGTCAAACTACAGTCAGTCGTAGAAAAGATGCTATACGAGACGTTATCTACCAAAAAATCAAAGTCACGTCCAAAATTCTGGGGATATAGCTAATTATACCTTTTTCAGGTTGCAATATAATGCCCCCTGAAGCGAAACCGATACTGGAATTCGATGTATTTTGTCGGATTTCTTGACACGGACTGCATGCATATGAGCAAATGATGGGCAGCATAGAGTGGTACTTATTATTTTATTATTTCGTGGGAACAATATGATTTGAGGGAACGAAATGATAATTCGAGGGAACGGAATTAAAAAAATCTTCCTTGTGCCTGTTCCGTTAGGGGCTCCTTAGGTACTCGTAGAGAGGGACATCGAATGCAACTGTGCGTTTTTGCAAGTTGAGTATCACTCACTGTCCGACACTAAATCCCCCCCCAAAAAAAAGAAAAATCAAAATACATGTACATACAATGCAGGGCGGAAATAATGCCGCCCAGCGCTCCGAAGGACCGGGGTTAGCCTTTCGACGGTTTTGTGTGTGTGGGGGGGGGGTTGTCAGATCAGGTCAACATTCAAGACAATGACCAGAAGCGGTTTTCTTTTGAATAAGGGTTTGATATGCTACATTTTTAATCAGTCCTTTCCCAAAATTATTAAGCATACTTTTGCCCTATGCGGAATAACAGTTGAATCGCTGGACTGGTGGGCAACTTAAAGAGCATAACACTGTATGGGTAAATAAGTGGTAAAACAAAACCACTTTCTAAAAGCGTTGGGCAAAAAGAGACAAGTCTACCTATAACAGAGCCTGAAAGTTGACCAGTTGGCAACTCACGAAACAGGTAGTGCTTTTCTGATTTTTTTAGCTGTTTTGGCAACAGCTGGAACAGCCATTCCATTTCCTTTTTGGGGTTTTGGCAAGTAGCAAAAAGGACATTCTTTTTATTCTGTTTTTTTTTTTTTGGTTTTTTTTTTTAGCTGTCTCGGCAACAGCCGGAACAGTATTATTTTTCTGATTTTTTGTTCTTTTTCAAATCAATTCCTTCCACCAGTCGACTTTGGCAGTTTACTAAATCTGATCGACTTCAAACTTGGCAAACTTTTGAGCCATCATCCAAGAACGGTCCCAAAAGAAATTCATAGTGATAACTTAAGTAGTATACCTATTATTGATTTTTTTATAATTAATTTTTCTCCAAAGACTTTGTACACAGATTGCACACAGTTTTCGGACTGTCCTATATCAGACTATGAGGGCGCTATTGCAGAATTACGGTTACACCTCTTGGGCTTTCAATTTTCAACAAATTGTCCTATATTGAACCATGGATGGCGTTGTTGCACAACACAGGGTTTGTACACACATTGTCCAGCATAATGCGTGAGCAGTCCTCAACTTTGACCGAGAATTACTACCAGAACGAAAAATAAATCAGAATAAATGTTCCCTTCCGTTCGTTTGCAAATATACCCAAGTGTTCAATTATTAAATAATATTTCATAAGTTTTATCCACTTTAGACAAAAATCACGTGACATGAAATTAGAGGAGCAGTTTTCCTGCACACGTGTTTCTAGGGCATTGACTTTGTACACGTTTTTGAGCCACAATTTTGGTAACTCTGCAATGTTTGATCGTTCCAAAGTGATGGCCAAGGAAGACCCCGATGCAAGATTTATTGCAAAGGGATGAAGTCATGATGACTTCATCACCTTATTTTATATTCATTTTGGACATTAAATTTTTCCCCATAGGTTTTTGTACACGTTTTTCTACTTAACATAAGTGAACAAGTAGTCTTTAACTTCGGCGCAAGATTACTATAAGAACGAAAGAGAAAAGGGGTACTTTAAGCTCTGCTATTTGATTTGAAATATGCCTAAGAGTCCGAATATGAAGTAATATTTTATTAGAAATGTTCAGTTTAAGTGCAAATCACGTGACATAAACTTAAAGGAGCAGTGTTTCCGCAAATGAGTTTTTTGCCCTAGACTTTGTACACGTTTTCAAGGAATAATTTTAAAACCTTTCCGATGTTTGATGGTTATTAAAGTGACAGCCAACAAAGACCGTGATACAAAAATTATTGTAAGTAAAGGACGTCATGATGACGTTATCATGTCATTTATTCGTGATTTTTCAATATTTATTTTAGCCCATTGACTTTGTACACGTTTTCAAGCAAGCATTTGGGTTAGTTTGAGAGCTTTGATCAACTTCAAAGTTACAGCCAAGAAAGACCTTGATGCAAAAATACGTGGAAATTTATGATGTCGTGATGACGTCATCATGTGATTTATTATGAATTTTTAAATATTTATTTCAGCCCATTGACTTAGTACACGTATTCGAGGCACTAATTTTGTACCTCAGTAACCATTGATCACCTTTAAACTTACAGCAAGCACGAACTATACAACGAAGATAATTCTAAAATATTTATGTCATGATGACGTCATCACGTGATTTGTTATTAAATTGTGAATACTTAAATATTCCTTTAAATGTATAAAAACCAATATAAAATCAACCGTGGCCTCCCGCAACATTCTGTTTGCAGCAAGTGCCAGGATAAAATGTGGTCTTGATTTCGTCTGGTGTAGGTAAAATGACATAACCATTCCTTCCGGTTTAAACCGGAAGTAGACTTATTGTTTGAAAGTGGTAAAAGGCCGTAAAGTTTTTTCAACATAAGGCGTCTGTCCGTGTTAATGCTGGGTTGAAACCTTGCTTATATCTTGGAGAGGAAGTGCTTTGAGCAAATATTGAGTTCATTTAGTGATAAAGTCAGAAATAATTGCTTTTTTTCGTAACGGACATTATCGGCGTTATCATCATGTCAGATGTTGTTAATTCTGCCTGGATTCTACTTTTGCGATTAAAAAGGCGCGTGACACCCGATGATCTGCGTGGGGACGTATTAAGTCCTGAACCCCAAACAGGACGGGTGATGAAGTCAATGACAACATCAGACCCTTAACTTGCAGATTCAGCGTGGCGACAGTTGCCAAAGAATGGCATAGTAGTTTTAAAGTGTATATCATACAGTTCAACTTCTAGTCACAGTTATCAAAAGTGAAATTCATTTTTGCGCCAAAATGTTCAGGATAGTGCAACAGATGTCATCTCTAGTGGTCCTGCAATCTTTGTTCTTATATTTTGTACACAGAAAATGTGAAATGTACAATCGGTTACTCTTATGTTAGGTATTATCAAAGATTTTCTGGTTTTTAGTGTGCAATGCATATTTATGATTATGCAAATAACACGGGGTTCGCAGACCAATGTCCGTGGGGAATACATATTTAAGGCCCTCTACCTTCTAAAGTACATGTCCGATTGGGTTCAAATTTTGCAGATACCTTAAATAGAGAGTGCTGAAGAGGAAAATTGACCTTATGTGATGACATGAGCAGACAAGTCACGTGACATTAAATTGAACTCTTGAAGGCCCTATATCTCCAGATGTACCAGACTAATCGGGTTCAAATCTTGCAGATTTCTTGAGAAGGGGGTGCGTCAGAGGAATATTAACCTCACGTGATGATGTCGTCACCAGGAGACAAGTCACGTGACATTAAAGGGGAAATCTTCAAACCACTATACCTCGAAAGGTACGTGTCCGATGCGGTTGAAACTTTGTTTGTGGCTTGAAAGGGAAGGGTTTTAGACGAAGCCAGAATTTTGCAAAAATAAGAGGCATTTGGACAAAAACTGGCACTTCCTTTTGCAGATATTTCCCCAACTACTTAAAATATGGGAATCAAACTTCTATGAATGGATAGACGAACATGTGGCCATTCAGATGACACCAAAATTGCAAGGTTTAGATAATTCTCAGACCTTTTATGCTTGATTATATGAAGCATTCTATGCTCGGTATACGGACCAGTATAGCGCCGACAAAGCCAAAATTCCGCAAAAATATCAAACAGTCAGACAAGAACTGGCACTTCCTTTGACAGCTATTTCCCTAACTACTGCAAATATGGAAATGAAACTTATATGAATGGATAAAGGAACATGTGGCCTTTCAGATGACACCAAACGTTGCAGGATTTAGATAATTTTCAGACCTTTTATGCTTGATTATATGAAGCATTCTCTGCAGGGGATAAGGACCAGGATAGCGCAGACGAATCCAGAATTCCGCAAAAATATCAAACAGTCAGACAAGAACTGGCACTTCCCTTGACAGATATTTCCCTAACTACTGCACATATGGATATGAAACTTTGATGAATGGATAAAGGAACATGTGGCCTTTCAGATGACACCAAACGTTGCAGGATTTAGATAATTCTCAGACCTTTTATGCTCGATTATATGAAGCATTCTCTGCGCGGGATGAGGACCAGTATAGCGCAGACGAATCCAGAATTCTGCAAAAATATCAAACAGTCAGACAAGAACTGGCACTTCCTTTGGCAGATATTTCCCTAACTACTGCAAATATGGATATGAAACTTATATGAATGGATAGGGGAACATGTGGCCTTTCAGATGACACCACGTTTGCAAGATTTAGATAATTTTCAGACCTTTTATGCTCGATTATATGAAGCATTCTCTGCGCGGGATAAGGACCAGTATAGCGCAGATGAAGCCAGAATTCCGCAAAAAATATCAGGCAGATGGACACAAACTTGCATTTCCTTTGGACGATATTTCCCCAACTACTGCAAATATTGGTATGAAAATTATATGAATGGATGGAGGAAAATATGGCCTTTAGCATGATTCCAAGAATGCCAGATTTAGATATTTCTCAGACCTTTTATGCTCGATTGTATGAAGCATTCTCTGGGCGGGAAAGAGACCGGTATAGCGCAGACGAAGCCAGAATTCCATAGAAAATATCAAACAGTCAGAAAAGAACTCGCACTTCCTTTGGCAGATATTTCCCTAAGTAATGCAAATATGGATATGAAACGTATACAAATAGATAGGGGAACATGTGGCCTTTCAGATGACATCAAGATTGGAAGATTTAGATATTTCTTAGAACTTTAATGCTCGGTTATATGAAGCATTCTCTGCGCAGGATAAGGACCAGTATGGCGAGGACGAAGACAGAATTCCGCAAAAAGAAGGAGGCAGTAGGAAAACAAGTCGCACTTCCTTTGGCAGCTCTTTCCCTAACTACTACAAATATGGATATAAAACGTATACAAATAGAAAGGGGAACATGTGCCCTTTCAGACGACAGCAAGATTGGAAGATTAAGGTATTTCTTAGACCTTTTAAGCTCGAATATATGAAGCGTACTCTGCACAGAATAAGGGCCGCTATAACGCAGACGAAGCCAAAATTCCGCAAAAAGAATTAGACAGTTGGAGAAGAACTTGCACTTCCTTTGGCAGCTATCTCCTTAACTACTCCAAATACGGATAGGAAACTTATATGAATGGACAGGGAAACATGTGGCCTTTCAGATGACAGCAAGATTGGAAGATTTATATAATTCTTAGACCTTTTATGCTCGAATATATGAAGCATTCTCTGCGCAGGATAAGGACCGGTATAGCGCAGACGAAGCCAGAATTCCGCAAAAAAAGGAGGCAGTTGGAAAAGAACTCGCACTTCCTTTGGCAGCTATTTCCTTAACTACTGCAAGTATGGATATGAAACTTATATGAATGGACAGGGAAACATGTGGCCTTTCAGATGACAGCAAGATTGCCAGATTTAGATAATTCCCAGAGACCTCTTATGCTCGATTATATGAAACATTCTCTGCGGGGGATAAGGACCGGTATATTGCAGACGAATGCAGAATTCTGCAAAAATATCAGGCATGTGGACACGAACTTGCATTTTTCTCTTGGAAGATATTTCCCTAACTACTGGAAATATGGATATGAAACTCATATGAATGGATAGCAAAACATGTGACCTTTCAGATGACACCAAGATTGCCAGATTTAGATAATTGTGAGCCCTTTTATGCTCGATTATATGAAGCATTCTATGTGCAGGATAAGGACTGGTATATTGCAGACGAAGCCAGAATTCTGCAAAAAAAGGAGGGAGTTGGAAAAGAACTCAAACTACGTTTGGCAGCTATTTCCCTAACTACTGCAAATATAGATATGAAACTTATACAAATAGATAGGGGAACATGTGGCCTTTCAGATGACAGCAAGATTGGAAAATTTAGATAATTCTCAGACCTTTTATGCTCGAATATATGAAGCAGTCAGTGCGCCGGAAAAGGACCAGTATAGCTCAGACGAAGCAAGAATTCTGCAAAAAAAGGAGGCATTTTTTTTATAAAGAACTTGAATTTCCTTTGGCAGCTATTTCCCTAACTACTGCAAAAATGGATATGAAATTTATATAAATGGATGAAGAAACATGTGGCCTTTCAGATGACAGCAAGATTGGAAGATTTAGACAATTCTTAGACCTTTTATGCTCAAATATATGAAGCAGTCGCTGCGGGGAAAAAGGAGCCGTGTAGCGCAGACGAAGCAAGAATTCCGCAAAAAAAAGGAGGCAGTTGGAAAAGAACTCGCATTTCCTTTGGCAGTTATTTTCCCTAGCTACATATCGCCTTTCAGATGACACCAAGATTGCCAGATTTAGATAATTCTCTGACCTTTTATGTTAGATTATATGAAGCATTCTCTGCGCAGGAAAGAGACCGGTATGGCGCAGACGAAGCCAGAATTCTGCAAAAAAAAGAGGCAGTTGGAAAAGAACCCGAACTTAGTTTGGCAGCTGTTTCCCTATCTACTGCAAATTTGGCTATGAAACTTATATGAATGGATAGAGGAACATATGGCCTTTCAGATCACACCAAGATTGCCAGATTTAAATACTTCGCCCACCTTTTATGCTCGATTATATGAAGCATTCTCTGCGCAGGATAAGGACTGGTATGGTGCAGACTAAGCCAGAATTCCACAAAAATATCAGGCAATTGGACACGAACTTGCATTTCCTTTGGAAGATATTTCCCTAACTACGGCAAATATGGATATGAAACTTGTATGAATGGATAGGGAAACATGTGACCTTTCAGATCAAACCAATATTGCCAGATTTAGATAATTCTCAGACCTTTTATGCTCGATTATATGAAGCAGTCTCTGCGTGGGATCAGGACCGGTATGTTGCAGAGGAAGCCAGAATTCCGCAAAAGAGAAGCTGTTGGAAAAGAACTCGAACTCAGTTTAGCAGCTATTTCCCTAACTACTGCAAATATGGATATGAAACTTATACAAATAGATAGGGAAACATGTGACCTTTCAGATCAAACCAATATTGCAAGATTTAGATAATTCTCAGACCTTATATGCTCGATTATATGAAGCAGTCTCTGCGTGGGATAAGGACCGGTATGTTGCAGACGAAGCCAGAATTCCCCAAAAGAGAAGCAGTTGGAAAAGAACTCGAACTCAGTTTAGCAGCTATTTCCCTAACTACTGCAAATATGGATATGAAACTTATACAAATAGATAGGGAAACATGTGACCTTTCAGATCAAACCAATATTGCAAGATTTAGATAATTCTTAGACCTTTTATGCTCGAATATATGAAGCAGTCGCTGCGCGGGAAAAGGACCGGTATAGTGCAGACTAAGCCAGAATTCCGCAAAAAAAGGAGGCAGTTGGAAAAGAACTCGCACTTCCTTTGGCAGCTATTTCCCTTACTACTGCAAATATTGATATGAAACTTATATGAATGGACAGGGAAACATGTGGCCTTTCAGATGACATGAAGATTGCCAGATTTAGAGAATTCTCAGGCCTTTTATTCTCGATTATATGAAGCATTCTCTGCGCAGGATAACGACCGGTATATTGGAGACGAAGCCAGTATTCTGCAAAAAAAGAGGAAGTTGGAAAAGAACCCGAACATACTTTGGCAGCTGTTTCCCTAACTACGGCAAATATGGATATGAAACTTGTATGAATGGATAGCGAAAAATGTGACCTTTCAGATCAAACCAACATTGCCAGATTTAGATAATTGTCAGACCTTGTATGCTCGATTATATGAAGCAGTCTCTACGTGGGATAAGGACCGGTATATTGCAGACGAAGCCAGAATTCTGCAAAAAAGGAGGCTGTTGGAAAAGAACTCGAACTTAGTTTGGCAGCTATTTCCCTAACTACTGCAAATATGGATATGAAACTTATACAAATAGATAGGGAAACAGGTGACCTTTCAGATGACAGCAAGATTGCCAGATTTAGATAATTCTTAGACCTTTTATGCTCGATTATATGAAGCAGTCTCTGCATGGGATTAGGACCAGTATAGCGCAGACGAAGCCAGATTTCCGCAAAAATATCAAACAGTCAGACAAGAACGTGCAATTCCTTTGGCAGATATTTCCCTTACTACTGCGAATATGGATATGAAAGTTATATGAATGGATAGAGGAACATATGGCCTTTCAGATGACACCAAGATTGCCAGATTTAGATAATTCTCAGACCTTTTATGCTCGATTATATGAAGCATTCTGTGCACAGGATGAGGACCGGTATATTGCAGACGAATCCAGAATTCCGCAAAAAAAGGAGGCAGTTCGAAAAGAACTCGCACTTCCTTTGGCAGCTATTTGCCAACTATTGCAAATACGGATATGAAACCCATATGAATGGACAGGGAAACATGTAGCCCTTCAGATGACACCATGATTGCCAGATTTAGATAATTCTCAGACCTTTCATGCTCGATAATATGAAGAATTCTCTGCGCAGGATCAGGACCGGTAGAGCGCAGACAAAGCCAGAATTCCGCAAAAATATCAGGCAACTGGACACGAACTTGCATTTCCTTTGGAAGATATTTCCATAACTACGGCAAATATGGAGATGAAACTTGTATGAATGGATAGGGAAACGTGACCTTTAAGATCAAACCAACATTGCCAGATTTAGATAATTCTCAGACCTTTTATGCTCGATTATATGAAGCATTCTCTTCTTAGGATAAGAACCGGTATATCGCAGACAAAGGCAGAATTCCGAAAAAATATCAGGCAATTGGACACGAACTTGCATTTCCTTTGGAATATATTTCCCTAACTACTGCAAATATGGATATGAAACTTATATGAATGGATAGAGGAACATGTGGCCTCTCAGATGATACCAAAATTGCCAGATTAAGATAATTCTCAGACCTTTTATGCTCGATTATATGAACTATATTCTGCGTGGGATAAGGACTAGTGTAGCGCAGATGAAGCCAGAATTCAGCAAAAAAATGGAGGAAGTTGGAAAAGAACTCGCACTTCCTTTTGCAGCTATTTGCCAACTATTCCAAATATGGATATGAAACCCATATGAATGGACAGGGAAACATGTGGCCTTTCAGATGACACTATGATTGCCAGATTTAGATAATTCTGAGACCTTTTATGCTCGAGTATATTAAGCAGTCCATGAGCGGGATAAGGACTGGTATAGCGCAGACGAAGCCAGAATTCCGCAAAAAAAAGAGGCAGTTGGAAAAGAACTCGAACTTAGTTTGGCAGCTATTTCCCTAACTACTGCAAATATGGATATGAAACTCATATGAATGGACAGGGAAACATGTGGCCTTTCAGATGACACAAAGATTGCCAGAAGTAGATACTTCTCAGACCTTTTAGGCTCGATTATGTCAAGCATTCTCTGCGCGGGAAAAGGACCAGTATAGTACAGGGGAAGCCAGAATTCCGCCAAAAAAAGTGGGCAGTTGGAAAAGAACTTGCATTTCCTTTTGCAGCTATTTGCCAACTATTGCAAATATGGATATGAAACTTATATGAATGGATAGAGGAATATGTGGCCTTTCAGATGACACCACGATTGCCACATTTAGATAATTCTCAGACCTTTTATTCTCGATTATATGAAGCATTCTCTGCGTGGGATAAGGACCAGTATAGCGCAGACGAAGCCAGAAGTCCGCAAAAAAAGAGGCAGTTGGAAAAGAACCCGCACTTCCTTTTGCATCTATTTGCCAACTATTGCAAATATGGATATGACACTCATATGAATGGACAGGGAAACATGTAGCCCTTCAGATGACACCATGATTGCCAGATTTAGATAATTCTCAGACCTTTTATGCTCGATTATATGAAGCATTCTCTGCTTGGGATAAGGACCGGTATATCGCAGACGAAGGCAGAATTCCGCAAAAATATCAGGCAATTGGACACGAACTTGCATTTCCTTTGGAAGATATTTCCCTAACTACTGCAAATATGGATATGAAACTTATATGAATGGATAGGGGAACATGTGGCCTTTCAGATGACACCAAGATTGCCAGATTTAGATAATTCTCAGACCTTTTATTCTCGATTATATGAAGCATTTTCTGCGTGGGATAAGGACCAGTATAGCGCAGACGAAGCCAGAAGTCCGCAAAAAAAGAGGCAGTTGGAAAAGAACCCGCACTTCCTTTTGCATCTATTTGCCAACTATTGCAAATATGGATATGACACTCATATGAATGGACAGGGAAACATGTAGCCCTTCAGATGACACCATGATTGCCAGATTTAGATAATTCTCAGACCTTTTATGCTCGATTATATGAAGCATTCTCTGCTTGGGATAAGGACCGGTATATCGCAGACGAAGGCAGAATTCCGCAAAAATATCAGGCAATTGGACACGAACTTGCATTTCCTTTGGAAGATATTTCCCTAACTACTGCAAATATGAATATGAAACTTATATGAATGGATAGAGGAACATGTTGCCTTTTAGATGACACCAAGTGTGCCAGATTTAGATAATTATCAGACCTTTTATTCTCGATTATATGAAGCATTCTCTGCGCGGGATCAGGACCAGTATAGCGCAGACGAAGCCAGAATTCCGCAAAAAAGGAGGCAGTTGGAAAAGAACTCGCATTTCCTTTGGCACCTTTTTGCCAACTACTGCAAATATGGATATGAAACTCATATGAATGGACAGGGAAACATGTAGCCCTTCAGATGACACCATGATTGCCAGATTTAGATAATTCTCAGACCTTTTATGCTCGATTATATGAAGAATTCTCTGCTTGGGATAAGGACCGGTATATCGCAGACAAAGGCAGAATTCCGAAAAAATACCAGGCAATTGGACACGAACTTGCATTTCCTTTGGAAAATATTTCCCTAACTACTGCAAATATTGATATGAAACTTATATGAATGGATAGGAGAAAATGTGGCCTTTCAGATGACACCAGGATTGCAAGATTTAGATAATTCTCAGACCTTTTATGCTCGATTATATGAAGCATTCTATGCGCGGGATAAGGACCATGATAGCGCAGACGAAGCCAGAAATCCGCAAAAAAAAGGAGACAGTTGGAAAAGAAATCGCACTTCCTTTGGCAATCATTTGCCAAATACTGCAAATATGGATATGAAACGTATATGAATGGATAGAGAAACATGTGGCCTTTCCGATGACAGCAGGATTACCAGATTTAGATTATTCTCAGACCTTTTATGCTCGATTATATGAAGCATATTCTGCAAGGGATAAGGACTAGTGTAGCGCAGACGAAGCCAGAATTCCGCAAAAAAAAGGAGGCAGTTGGAAAAGAACTCGCACTTCCTTTTGCAGCCATTTACCAACTATTGCAAATATGGATATGAAACCCATATGAATGGACAGGGAAACATGTAGCCCTTCAGATGACACCATGATTGCCAGATTTAGATAATTCTCAGACCTTTTATGCTCGATTATATGAAGAATAATCTGCTTGGGATAAGGACCGGTATATCGCAGACAAAGGCAGAATTCGGAAAAAATATCAGGCAATTGGACACGAACTTGCATTTCCTTTGGAATATATTTCCCCAACTACTGCAAATATGGATATGAAACTTATATGAATGGATAGAGGAACATGTGGCCTCTCAGATGATACCAAAATTGCCAGATTAAGATAATTCTCAGACATTTTATGCTCGATTGTATGAAACATTCTCTGAGCAGGATGAGGACCGGTATATTGCAGACGAAGCCAGATTTCCGTAAAAAAGGAGGCAGTTGGAAAAGAACTCGCACTTCCTTTTGCAGCTATTTGCCAACTATTGCAAATATGGATATGAAACTTATATGAATGGATAGAGGAACATGTGTCCTTTCAGATGACACCAAGATTGCCAGATTTAGGTAATTCTCAGACCTTTTATGCGCAATTATAGGAAGCATTCTCTGCGCGGGATAAGGACCAGTATAGCGCAGACGAAGCCAGAATTCCGCAAAAAAGAGGACACAGTTGGAAAAGAACTCGCCTTTAGTTTGGCAGCTATTTCCCTAACTACTGCAAATATGGATATGAAACTTATATGAATGGATAGAGGAATATGTGGCCTTTCAGATGACACCACGATTGCCACATTTAGATAATTCTCAGACCTTTTATTCTCGATTATATGAAGCATTCTCTGCGTGGGATAAGGACCAGTATAGCGCAGACGAAGCCAGAAGTCCGCAAAAAAAAGAGGCAGTTGGAAAAGAACCCGCACTTCCTTTTGCATCTATTTGCCAACTATTGCAAATATGGATATGACACTCATATGAATGGACAGGGAAACATGTAGCCCTTCAGATGACACCATGATTGCCAGATTTAGATAATTCTCAGACCTTTTATGCTCGATTATATGAAGAATTCTCTGCTTGGGATAAGGACCGGTATATCGCAGACAAAGGCAGAATTCCGAAAAAAATATCAGGCAATTGGACACGAACTTGCATTTCCTTTGGAATATATTTCCCTAACTACTGCAAATATGGATATGAAACTTATATGAATGGATAGAGGAACATGTGGCCTTTCAGATGATACCAAGATTGCCAGATTAAGATAATTCTCAGACCTTTTATGCTCGATTATATGAAGCATATTCTGCGTGGGATAAGGACTAGTGTAGTGCAGACGAAGCCAGAATTCCGCAAAAAAAAGGAGACTGTTGGAAAAGAACTCACACTTCCTTTGGCAGCTATTTCCCTTACTACTGCAAATATGGATATGAAACTTATATAAATGGACAGAGGAACATATGGCCGTTCAGATGACACCAAGATTGCCAGATTTAAATAATTCTCAGACCTTTTATGCTCGATTGTATGAAACATTCTCTGAGCAGGATGAGGACCGGTATATTGCAGACGAAGCCAGATTTCCGCAAAAAAAAAGGAGGCAGTCG
This sequence comes from Acanthaster planci, assembly GCF_054643075.1. Taxonomy (NCBI): domain Eukaryota; kingdom Metazoa; phylum Echinodermata; class Asteroidea; order Valvatida; family Acanthasteridae; genus Acanthaster; species Acanthaster planci. The sequence continues at coordinate 19,369,943 of NC_141786.1, read as the reverse complement.
GATAAGAACTCGCACTTCCTTTTGCAGCCATTTACCAACTATTGCAAATATGGATATGAAACTCATATGAATGGACAGGGAAACATGTAGCCCTTTAGATGACACCATGATTGCCAGATTTAGATAATTCTCAGACCTTTTATGCTCGATCATATGAAGCATATTCTGCGTGGGATAAGGACTAGTGTAGGGCAGACGAAGCCAGAATTCCGCAAAAAAAAGGAGGCAGTTGGAAAAGAACTCGCACTTCCTTTTGCAGCTATTTGCCAACTATTGCAAATATGGATATGAAACCCATATGAATGGACAGGGAAACATGTAGCCCTTCAGATGACACCATGATTGCCAGATTTAGATAATTCTCAGACCTTTTATGCTCGATTATATGAAGCATTCTCTGCTTGGGATAAGGACCAGTATAGCGCAGACGAAGCCAGAATTCCGCAAAAAAAAGAGGCAGTTGGAAAAGAACTCGCACTTCCTTTTTCATCTATTTGCCAACTATTGCAAATATGGATATGACACTCATATGAATGGACAGGGAAACATGTAGCCCTTCAGATGACACCATGATTGCCAGATTTAGATAATTCTCAGACCTTTTATGCTCGATTATATGAAGAATTCTCTGCTTGGGATAAGGACCGGTATATCGCAGACAAAGGCAGAATTCCGAAAAAAATATCAGGCAATTGGACACGAACTTGCATTTCCTTTGGAATATATTTCCCTAACTACTGCAAATATGGATATGAAACTTATATGAATGGATAGAGGAACATGTGGCCTTTCAGATGATACCAAGATTGCCAGATTAAGATAATTCTCAGACCTTTTATGCTCGATTATATGAAGCATATTCTGCGTGGGATAAGGACTAGTGTAGTGCAGACGAAGCCAGAATTCCGCAAAAAAAAGGAGACTGTTGGAAAAGAACTCACACTTCCTTTGGCAGCTATTTCCCTTACTACTGCAAATATGGATATGAAACTTATATAAATGGACAGAGGAACATATGGCCGTTCAGATGACACCAAGATTGCCAGATTTAAATAATTCTCAGACCTTTTATGCTCGATTGTATGAAACATTCTCTGAGCAGGATGAGGACCGGTATATTGCAGACGAAGCCAGATTTCCGCAAAAAAAAAGGAGGCAGTTGGATAAGAACTCGCACTTCCTTTTGCAGCCATTTACCAACTATTGCAAATATGGATATGAAACTCATATGAATGGACAGGGAAACATGTAGCCCTTTAGATGACACCATGATTGCCAGATTTAGATAATTCTCAGACCTTTTATGCTCGATTATATGAAGCAGTCTCTGCGTGGGATAAGGACCAGTGTAGCGCAGACGAAGCCATAATTCAGCAAAAAAAAGGAGGCAGTTGGAAAAGAACTTGCACTTCCTTTTGCAGCTATTTGCCAACTATTGCAAATATGGATATGAAACCCATATGAATGGATAGGGAAACATGTAGCCCTTCAGATGACACCATGATTGCCAGATTTAGATAATTCTCAGACCTTTTATGCTCGATTATATGAAGCATTCTCTGCTTGGGATAAGGACCGGTATATCGCAGACGAAGGCAGAATTCCGCAAAAATATCAGGCAATTGGACACGAACTTGCATTTCCTTTGGAAGATATTTCCCTAACTACTGCAAATATGGATATGAAACTTATATGAATGGATAGGACAAAATGTGGCTTTTCAGATGACACAAAGATTGCCAGAATTAGATACTTCTAGGACCTTTTAGGCTCGATTATGTCAAGCATTCTCTGCGCAGGATAAGGACCAGTATAGTGCAGGGGAAGCCAGAATTCCGCCATAAAAAGGAGGCAGTTGGAAAAGAACTCACACTTCCTTTGGCAGCTATTTCCCTTACTACTGCAAATATGGATATGAAACTTATATGAATGGACAGAGGAACATATGGCCGTTCAGATGACACCAAGATTGCCAGATTTAAATAATTCTCAGACATTTTATGCTCGATTGTATGAAACATTCTCTGAGCAGGATGAGGACCGGTATATTGCAGACGAAGCCAGATTTCCGTAAAAAAGGAGGCAGTTGGAAAAGAAATCGCACTTCCTTTGGCAACTATTTGCCAACTACTGCAAATATGGATATGAAACTTATATGAATGGATAGAAGAACATGTGGCCTTTCAGATGACAGCAAGATTACCAGATTTAGATAATTCTCAGACCTTTTATGCTCGATTATATGAAGCATATTCTGCGTGGGATAAGGACTAGTGTAGAGCAGACGAAGCCAGAATTCTGCAAAAAGGAGGAGACAGTTGGAAATCAACTCGAACTTAGTTTGGCAGCTATTTCCCTACCTACTGCAAATATGGATATGAAACCCATATGAATGGACAGGGAAACATGTAGCCCTTCAGATGACACCATGATTGCCAGATTTAGATAATTCTCAGACCTTTTATTCTCGATTATATGAAGCATTCTCTGCGTGGGATAAGGACCAGTATAGCGCAGACGAAGCCAGAAGTCCGCAAAAAAAAGAGGCAGTTGGAAAAGAACCCGCACTTCCTTTTGCATCTATTTGCCAACTATTGCAAATATGGATATGACACTCATATGAATGGACAGGGAAACATGTAGCCCTTCAGATGACACCATGATTGCCAGATTTAGATAATTCTCAGACCTTTTATGCTCGATTATATGAAGAATTCTCTGCTTGGGATAAGGACCGGTATATCGCAGACAAAGGCAGAATTCCGAAAAAATATCAGGCAATTGGACACCAACTTGCATTTCCTTTGGAATATATTTCCTTAACTACTGCAAATATGGATATGAAACTTATATGAATGGATAGAGGAACATGTGGCCTTTCAGATGATACCAAGATTGCCAGATTAAGATAATTCTCAGACCTTTTATGCTCGATTATATGAAGCATATTCTGCGTGGGATAAGGACTAGTGTAGTGCAGACGAAGCCAGAATTCCGCAAAAAAAAGGAGACTGTTGGAAAAGAACTCACACTTCCTTTGGCAGCTATTTCCCTTACTACTGCAAATATGGATATGAAACTTATATAAATGGACAGAGGAACATATGGCCGTTCAGATGACACCAAGATTGCCAGATTTAAATAATTCTCAGACCTTTTATGCTCGATTGTATGAAACATTCTCTGAGCAGGATGAGGACCGGTATATTGCAGACGAAGCCAGATTTCCGCAAAAAAAAAGAGGCAGTTGGAAAAGAACTCGCACTTCCTTTTGCAGCCATTTACCAACTATTGCAAATATGGATATGAAACTCATATGAATGGACAGGGAAACATGTAGCCCTTCAGATGACACCATGATTGCCAGATTTAGATAATTCTCAGACCTTTTATGCTCGATCATATGAAGCATATTCTGCGTGGGATAAGGACTAGTGTAGCGCAGACGAAGGCAGAATTCCGCAACAAAAAGGAGGCGGTTGGAAAAGAACTCGCACTTTCTTTAGCAGCTATTTGCCAACTATTGCAAATATGGAAATGAAACTCATATGAATGGACAGGGAAACATGTGGCCTTTCAGATGACACCACGATTGCCAGATTTAGATAATTCTCAGACCTTTTATGCTCGATTATATGAAGCATTCTCTGCTTGGGATAAGGACCGGTATATCGCAGACGAAGGCAGAATTCCGCAAAAATATCAGGCAATTGGACACGAACTTGCATTTCCTTTGGAAGATATTTCCCTAACTACTGCAAATATGGATATGAAACTTATATGAATGGATAGGACAAAATGTGGCTTTTCAGATGACACAAAGATTGCCAGAATTAGATACTTCTAGGACCTTTTAGGCTCGATTATGTCAAGCATTCTCTGCGCAGGATAAGGACCAGTATAGTGCAGGGGAAGCCAGAATTCCGCCAAAAAGGAGGCAGTTGGAAAAGAACTCGCACTTCCTTTGGCAGCTATTTCTCTTACCACTGCAAATATGGATATGAAACTTATATGAATGGACAGATCAACATATGGCCTTTCAGATGACACCAAGATTGCCAGAGTATGAAACATTCTCTGAGCAGGATGAGGACCGGTATATTGCAGACGAAGCCAGATTTCCGTAAAAAAGGAGGCAGTTGGAAAAGAAATCGCACTTCTTTTGGCAACTATTTGCCAACTACTGCAAATATGGATATGAAACTTATATGAATGGATAGAAGAACATGTGGCCTTTCAGATGACAGCAAGATTACCAGATTTAGATAATTCTCAGACCTTTTATGCTCGATTATATGAAGCATATTCTGCATGGGATAAGGACTAGTGTAGCGCAGACGAAGCCAGAATTCCGCAAAAAGGAGGAGACAGTTGGAAAACAACTCGAACTTAGTTTGGCAGCTATTTCCCTACCTACTGCAAATATGGATATGAAACGTATATGAATGGATAGAGGAACATGTGGCCTTTCAGATGACACCAACATTGCCAGATTTAGATAATTCTCAGACCTTTTATGCTCGATTATATGGAGTAGTCTCTGCGTGGGATAAGGACCAGTACAGTGCAGACGAAGCCAGAATTCCGCAACAAAAAGGAGGCGGTTGGAAAAGAACTTGCCTTTAGTTTGGCAGCTATTTTCCTAACTACTGCAAATATGGATATGAAACTCATATGAATGGACAGGGGAAGATCTGGCCTTTCAGATGACACAAAGATTGCCAGAATTAGATACTTCTCAGACCTTTTAGGCTCGATTATGTCAAGCATTCTCTGCGCAGGATAAGGACCAGTATAGTGCAGTGGGAAGCCAGAATTCCGCCAAAAAAGGAGGCAGTTGGAAAAGAACTCGCACTTCCTTTGGCAGCTATTTCCCTAACTACTGCAAATATGGATATGAAATTTATATGAATGGATAGAGGAACATATGGCCTTTTCGATGACACCGAGAGTGCCAGATTTAGATAATTCTCAGACCTTTTATGCTCGATTATATGAAGCATTCTCTGGGCAGGATAAGGACCATAGCGCAGTATGCAGAATTCCGCAAAAATATCAGGCAGTTTGACACAAACTTGCATTTCGTTTAGCAGATATTTCCCTAACTACCGCAAAAATGGACATGAAACTTATATCAATGGATAGAGGAACATGTGGCCTTTCAGATGACATCAAGAATGCAAGATGTAGGTAATTTGAAGACATTTAATGCTGGGAAATATGAAGCATTCTCTGGGCGAGAACAGCACCCGGCGCAGCGCAAAGTCTGAATTTCGCAAAAATATAAAGCAGTCAGAAATAACTCGCACTTCCTTTTGCAGATATATCCCTAACTACTGTAAATCCTGATATAAAACTTATATTAATCTATAGAGGAAGATGTGCCCTTTGAGGTGACACAAAGATTGCCAGATTTTGATGATTAAAAGGCCTTTTATGCTCGAATACATGAAGCAATGTCTGTGCGATTACAGGACCCGGTATACCGCAAAGTCAGACTTACGCAAAAATATAAGGGTAATGTATATAACAGCCCATGTACAGGGTATCTATATTGCCTTGCAAATGAACAGGAGTCCCTATAATGACAGTAATCTACGGAGTGATGCATTTATTTAGAATAACATTCTAACACACTGGAGTCCCTGTAGTGAGGGAAATCTATGGAGTCACCATGTTGACAGTAAACTATGGAGTGATGCAATTATCTTCATTCTCATCTTTAAAAATTTAGGAACCCATAATGACAGTATTCTTTGTCGTGATGCAGGTATCTTTATGAACATCCTGATAAATTTGGGACCCATATGACGTTAATTTTCGGAGTAATGTATGTATCTATACTTCCTCGCTATAAACTGGAGTCCATATAATAATGGTTATCTATGGAGTGATGCAGGTATCTTCATTCTCATCTTTATAAATTTGGACCCCATATAATGACGGTAATCTACGGAGCAATGCATGTATCTATACTCCCTTGCTTATAGACTTGAGTCCCTATAATGACTGTAATCTGTGGAATCTCCATATTGACGGTAATATATGGAGTGATGTATATGGATCTCGTTTACATGACTATAGTACACTGGAGTCCCTATAATGACGGCAATCTGTGGAGTCCCCATATTGACGGTAATATATGGAGTGATGTATGTATTCTACATTCTCATGGTGATACAATCTGTGGAGTCCCCATATTGACGGTAATATATGGAGTGATGTATGTATTCTACATTCTCATGTTGATACTCTGTTGTCCCCATAATGACGGTAATGTATGGAGTAATATATGTATCTACAGGGTGTCCCAGAAAAAACTTCACCCTGAGGAAAGGGGTTAATATGCCCATACCATGAGATATTATTATAATGTAAAAGGATCTCCGAAAAGTAGAAGCAGTATTCTTTCTATTAAACAATACCTTGGTGGATATCCCTCATGTCATGCATGACTGAGCACAATAATGACGGCAAACTATGGAGTCCGTATATTGACGGTGATCTATGGAGTTATGTATGTATCTACATTCTCATGTTGGTACTCTGTTGTACCCATATTGACGGTAGTCTATTGACTGATGCACGTATATTCATTCTCATGAATTTGGGACCCCATACTGAGGGTAATCTGTCTAGTCCCCATATTGACGGTAGTCTATTGACTGATGCACATATAATTTATGGACTAATTTATGTATGTACATTCTCATGCTGATACACTGATGTCCTCATATTGACGGCAATCTATGGAATTATGAAGGTATCTTCATATTGATAGTAGGCCTAATCTAATCTAGCTAATACACTAGAGATCATATAATAACGGTAATCTATGCAGTCCAAGTATTGACGATGATCTATGAGTGAGATGTATGTTTATACATTCTCATGCTGACTTTTGTCCCCATATTGATGGTAATCTGTAGAGTCTTGCAGGTATCTTATTTCTCATCCTTATAAATTTCGGACTCCATAATGTTTAAGTTAAGGGTAGGGCATCAAAAAGACACCGTATCTTTCTAACTCAATCGCACAATTTCTAAGTACCTGCACGATTTGAGTCTTGGACTATTGACGAATTGATTTCTTGGAAAAATTTAAATTTGTTGAGCTTCAGTTATGTTGAAATTCTTAGGGGAATATATCAAAATGCAGCAAATGGGCCAGAGGGAAATATGTGCAACTTTGTTTTCAAGCTAGGGCTATAAAAGGACTCCATATCTGTATAACTAAATCGCGAAATTTTCTAATACCCCCACAATTTGTGTCTTGGACTAATGAGGAACTGATTTCTTGAAAACTTTAGATTTGTGGAGCTTCAGTTATGTTTGAATTCATAGTGGAATACATCGTATTGCAGCAAATGAGAAAGGGAGGAATATGTACGATTTTTTTAAAGTTAAGGGTAGGGCTATAAAAGACTCCGTATCTGTCTAACTAAATCACCATATTTCAAAATACTTGTGCGATTTAAGTTTTAGATATTTAGATATTTTGGGAGCTGCAGTTATGTTGGAATTCTTAGGAAATGTTGCTATGCAGCAAATGAGATATGAAATCGTACATATGAAACATGTACGATTTTCTTTTTAAAGTGAAGGGTAGGACAACAAAAAGACTCAATATCTGTCTAACTAAATCACCAAATTTCTAAATCCTGCACGATTCTAGTCTTGGACATTTGCGGAATTTCTGTCTTGAAAAAGTTCGAATTTTGGAGCTTCAGTTATGTCGGAATTCATTGGGGAAAGCCTCGTAATGCACCAAATGTGGTAGGGTCAAAATAATATGTGCAAATTCCCAAAGTTGAGGGTAGGGCTTCAAAAAAACTCTATAGTAAATAGCTAAATGTCCAAAAACCTGCACAATTTCAGTCTTGGACTATTCAGGAATTGATCTCTTGAATTTTTTTTTTAATTTTCGAGCTTAAGTTATATGTTGCAATTCAGACGAGAAAACATTAGAATAAAGAAAATGCGGTAGGGTCAAATATGTACGAATTTTAAAAGTTAGGATAAGGCGACTTAATAAAAGTCTTACTAAATAGCCAGATTTCTAAATATCAGCACAGTTTGAGTCTTGGAATATTGAGGAATGGATTTTATTCAAAAATTTAGATTTGGAGCTTTAGTTAGGTTGGAACTCAGACTGGAAAACATCGGGGAAAAAGGGATGAAACAGGCTTAAATATATACGAATTTCTAAAGATAAGGCAGAGGAAACAAGAGACTCAGTATCTGTCTAAATAAATAGCTAAATGTGTAAACACCTGCACTATTTGAGTCTTGGACTATTCAGGTTGTGATTCCTTGAAAAGTTTTAATTTTTGGAGCTTAACTTATAAATATTCAGACGGGAATACATCGGAATGCAGCGAATGCGTTAGGTTAAAATTTTTACGAATTTCCAAAGTTTAAAGAAGGGCTAAGAAAATACTCAAAACCAGTGTAACTAAACAGCCAAATTTCAAACTATCTCTATCTAAACCTGAGTCTTGGACTATTGAGGAATTGATTTCTTCAAAAAGTTTGATCCATGCACCTTTAGTTATGTTGGAATTCAGACTGGACTAAACATGGGGGTGCAGCAAATGAGATAGGTGAACAAATTTCAGAATTAAAGGGTCGTATAGCAAATTGACAAAATATCGAAAAACCTAAATCACCAAATTCAGAAATAACTGCAAGATTTGAAACTTGGACTACTTACTATTTTAGATCTTGAAATAGTTAGATGTTAGGAGCTTTAAATATGTGCAATTGAGAAGGATTTCAATGCAGCAAATAAGATGAGTGGAATATGTACGAAGTTGAGGATATAAGGGTAGAGCAGCAAAATGAATAAATACCTAAATAATTAAATGACCTAAAATTAAAAGTCCTAAATAATAGCACAATGGAACAAATTGAACCAAAAGAGGTGAACAACAAAAAACAAGCAGTGGAATGTAAACTTTTTCCTAACTTCATTTCATTTTCCTGAAACTTTAAAAACGTCAACGAATGGAGAACAAGTGCCCTTTCAGTAGCTGTCGAGAACGCCATATTTGGACAATTTTCAAACCTTATACTGAAACATATTGAGCCATTTATGCATGGAAACACGAACGGTAAAGTAAAAAGTAGTGGGACAAAAACTCTTGCCTACCTTTGCTAATATTTCCCTATCTAGAACAGCAGGATAATCAAAATTTCTTCAATAGAGAGTGGAACTTATTCTCTGTCAGGCAGTACTAGAAAAGAGAATTGAACAAAAGTTACAAGCAGTAGGACAAGGTTTGCCTTTTTTGCCAACATTTTCCTAACATGGACATGAAACGTGCTCTTTTACACGGTACTGGGATTGCCAGATTAAGACAATTTTTAGACGTTCTTTGGTCGAACATATGGAGCTGTATTTGCGCGGGATGAGGAATGGTAATGTGAGGACGAATGCAGAAATTCACAAAAAACAGCAACCAGTCTGAGAAAAATTCGTCCTCTTTCTCCCATATTTCCCTAAACACATCAAGGATGGATATGAAACGTATCAATTATTAGAACATACGCCCTTTCGGATAGTGGTAGGATTGCTAGATTTGGACAATCTTCACACCTGTTAAGTTCGAATGCATATAACCATCTTTGTGCGGGAGGAGGACTGCTAAAGTGTGGAGAAAGGGGAAAAGTCACGAATCTGGCAAGCAGTTACAGATCCCTTGTCTTCTTTTTTCGTGTATTTCCCCAATAACTAGAAATATAAAACCTATGTTATCTGATGAAGGAAAGTGTGCCCTTTCATATGTCGCCGAGACTGTTAGATTTGAAGCACTTTTAGACCTGTAATGCCCGGGTATAGGGAGCCATCTTCACTGGGGAAGATCAAGGACCGGCAAAATGTGGCAAAGGGAAATTGAACAAAAGTAGCAAGCATCAGGACCCTAATGCGCAAATATTGAGCCATGTGCGCAGGAAGAGGATCAGTAGAGTGTGCACAAAGGGACAATTGCACAAAAATAACAAGCAGTGAGACATGAACTCTTGCCTTTTTCGATGGGTATTTCCCTAATAATAACAAATTTGGATCTGAAACTTCGACTAATGGACAGAGGAATATGTACTATTTCAGATGCCGCCATGAATGCCACATTTGGACAAATTTCTGCACTTTTATGCTCGAATATAATGGAGCCAGGAAGATGCAATGGTCCAGCCACTGGACGCAAGGGTGGGGGGATGCCCCTGCCACAATTTTGTTCACTAAAAATACTTTGTAGGTGTGTGAGAAAGGGAGTAATGGGTATATCAGCACCAATACCCTAAGAAAACAATACCAAGACATAAAAACAAGGATGTCACGACCGTCACGCTTCTGAAAGTTCTTCTTCCCCAAAATCATGCTGAATAAGCCCGAAACTGTATTCAGTTTGGACCCCCCCCCGGCCAAAGCTGGATTTGCTGCTGGGAAGACCAGTAATGTGTGAACAAAGGACAAATCGCAAAAACACAGGAAGCACTAGCTCAGCCAAGAACTCTTGCCTTGTTCAGCATATTATGAATATGGAACTTACGTCAATGGATAGAGGAACATGTGCCCTTTGATTGTCATCATGTCTACCACATGTCAAGCAATCTGAAACTTTTTTGGCTAAAATATTGCAATCACACTGTGCGCTGAAGTGTCTCTGTAAAGTGAGAACAAAGAGCAGTGGGACAACTCTAGCCTTCTTTCGCAGGTATTTCCAAAGCTTCAGCTTAAATATGGGCAGGAAAATTATCTCAATGGACAGAGAAATATTTACCGTCTCTGAAGATATCAAGGTCAGCCCATTTTGACCGTTTCAGAATATTTACTGTAAACTCGGCTATGGAGACATGTAGCGGCAGACGCAGACCGACTACCGTGTGTACAAAGCGAAAACGAACGAAATAGGGAGCATTTCTAAGGAAAACTCTGACCCCCCATGTCTGTTCTGTTACAAAATGGCATGAAATTTTCTATTTGGATGATAAACATATAACCTTTCCAAAGACTCCGGGATCAGCCCATCTCTTGACAATTTAATATCGGATATGGAGACAACGTGGCGTGTATTTGACATGTGTAGCATGCAAAACCAAAACAATATGAAACCTTTTTGTTTAATGTTTCCAAATATCAAAATAAAATTTTCTCCAGGGGATAGTGAAATTTGCATCCTTGTCGAGTCACCCCAAGCTCGCCCATTCGGACCATTTGTCAACCTACTTAACCTCGGAGATAAAAACTCTTCGTCGTAAAGAGACCAAGTAACGTGTGTACAATGAGGGAAACAATTTCATTTATTCGGCATTTTCCAAGATAAAGAATACAGCAACATTAAACAAAAACATATAACACAAAATACACTGAAATCACAAACACAAACTTACAAATGCCCGGAGAGGCACACTTACTCCAATAACTGTCACCCGTAAGACTTCATTTCTGAAGCTCCAGGTTTTACATAAACGTGCACACACATACACAATAAAGTAACAGCACAAGATTCAAGAAATGGCAAATAAATAAATCGAACAGAAAAAATATATACAGTTGGCAAAATAATATAAATATGACATACAAATACATTAAAATAACCAAAAAAAATTAATTACAGAAACAAATCAATCAATTAAACAATAAGTACCCCCAAACAATAAAAGAAATTTATTGTGTAAAAACCAAAAAAACAGAAAGACACCACGAAATAACAAAATACACTTGAATACCGACAAAAGCAAAACCATTGACACATCTGGCCCACATGGCAAATCCTAGGTATTCAAAAGCCCCCATTTTGTGCTTCCTTGCACCAAACAACACAGTGACCCTCCCACAACTTGCCAGTCCCAACGACCTTATTACAAGGGTACTCCACTGCAAATTCAATCAGTACTCTGTCAAGTTTCATATACTTTCAAATTCAAGTGGGTACTTGGTAAGTTGATCCGGTGTGGAAGGGTTATTTAAACCACTTCAGTTCTCAAACGTTCAGGTACATGTAGTTCATCTCAAGAGCATGTAATTGGCAAAATGATGAAGTTTTTGAATTCGTGCCCTAAGGTTTGTCCAGCCTGATCGTTTCAATATACCACCTGTTCACTAAGACTATCTCACGGTCAAAAGCTCTATGAAGACCTCTAACAACAAATGTAAGCAAAAGATGGATGCTTTTAGATTCACGTAAAGACAAATTCAATGTACATATGCAACCAATTCGTGTAATCCATTTTAAATCTTCTTCACTAGAGAATTATCCTGGTTGCTCAACGTTGAATTTTGTTGTAATTTGTCAATGTATAGGGTTTCTGTTGTGAAGGTACCAGATAGGCTACTTGTATTCCAGAATAGTCAACACTAGAAACTTGCAAGATGAAAGCAAGACATACTAAGTCTGTTTGATTTGGTAGTGACATGGACAAGATTTTCCCACGAAAATTTGTACTCATTTTCAGCTTCAAACTGCATGTTAACTAAGTAGTGACATGGACAAGATTTTCCCACGAAAATTTGTACTCATTTTCAGCTTCAAACTGCATGTTAACTAAGGTACAATTCAGGTCCACTATTTTCTTTGACCATCCTAGTATAAGCAAAACTTTGGTTTCCTTAGTAATGTATTGAGATGCATTTTATTAGCATGACAACATCTTTTGAAGCCATGAATATCTTGAAGGTCACCAGACTGACATTATACTGGCCTATACACAAGAGCATTGTTACAAAATAAAGTGCTAGCTGACACGATGTGATAAGGAAAGTCGTTGGTATACATAAGAACTGGATTGGGCTCAAGACACTTCCTTGAGGTACACCAGATGGTACAGAAAAACCATGCAAAGTAAACAACCTTTCAACAAAACCTTTTGCTGCCACCACAAGACAAACGGTCACTGCAACATTTGTCTCGTTATGATTCAGATTTTTATCCCTGATCCGATCTACTGCTTATATTTACTTGTATTTGTGCTTTTGTTGTTTTTACATAATTTTTGTTTAATTTTGCTTTGTTTGTTCTTGTGGTGGTCAAATAAATAAGAATAATTGAAGAGATGGTACCCATCATGATTAACCAAGGTAAACCTTTCGACCATTTGAAGACTATCGTCATACACAGGTCAAACTAACTACTAAAACAGATTGACTAACAAAAGTACAAGAGGGAGAAGATTACTAGCAAACATAATGACTGACCCAAGCTTTCGCCTTCATTTGTGTATAGTTCTCTTAAATGTGGGAATATCAGAATGAACATTCTTCAGTGGATATGTTCAACAAAATGACAACAAGATCAGTTGATTTTCACTAACCCTACAGTCACAGACAAAAGCTTAGTTTGGATTAGGCCTTATATAGAGCCAACTTTGCTGCAAAACCATCCAATTACAAAACCATCTTACAAATGGGAAACCAGGAAGCAGAACTCCCCTAAGTATTCACCTTCATTAAATAAGACTTGACGCTTTACATGGTGGAGACTAAAAACAGGGCTTGTGGTTACATCATGTGGATAGATCTCCCTTGGAAGAGGTATGGTTCTGATAAGAACTGTAGAGTGTGTGCTTGACGTTTCATCCAGCATGCTCTCGTCATCCTCCAGAGAGGAGCCTAATAAGCCATGCTCCAGATTTTACAGAACAATTGTACATGTATACAAAATTATGTACAAATATCGTTTCAAAATCTGGAACATGCCTTTCATTGTTAGGCTCAAATCAGAACATGATATAAAGTGCTTACCGAGTGAGTTGTGTCGTCAGTAATGCCAGTTGCCAGTGATGCGTTAAACTCCAGAAAACTGTCTCCAAGGGACTTGGTCTTGTCTCTTCATCAACGCTACAGCTAATAAAACCACAGAGTCAAGTCAACAAAGATCATGGACAAATAGCATACAAGTAGACATCACTGCGATGTCTTTATAGTCTTTAACTCTCATTTTCGTATTGACTTTTGTTTCAACTCTCTTCAATTGTTGGTTGATCAGCAAACACAACTCCTGAAAAGTCATAATTCTAAAGCTTCGAAGCAGCCATTTTAAACTGACACCCCTTCTACTTTCTTGGGCTCTTTCAACAGCCCCAGAAAGAAGAAAATTTAGACAGTCCAAAATCGTCTGATTCAATAGGATTTTGCATACACCAAAGGGGGTTGGGCCAAACACTCTCTGATATTTCAAGTTTTACCTGCCATCCAAAATTTATCAATGGTATTAAATTATGGCTCCCCATACACAGGTATGTCACCCAGCTTTACGCAAAAATTAAATTAATCCATAGAGAAGGACCTCCGTCCCTGTCAACTTTTGGAAAAGTGAAAAGACCTGTAACAAAATGACGTCATGCTTAGTTTCCTAAAGCAGTGAGGTGGGAAGCAATAACTGTCCAAGTAAAAAAATAATAGCTTGACATCATAATGTTTTGGGTCCATATATGAAATATATATGAGTCCACAGGGGACTGAATCAGTGAATTATACCTTTGGAATAACCAACAACATTGGACCCACGTACCTTTTACACAGCAGGCAGCAGCAAAAGATCACAGTCCGATCACCTCATCAACGAGCACAGGAACCCCATCATCAAGAAGTTGGATGTACCATGAACAGCGGCTCACTCAGCGGCTTGTGCTCTGACTGAGATGGACACACAATACAGTCATTAAAAACATGCAGAAGGAAGAAATGACAATACAACATGAGTGTATTAGCTTGGATTAACTGATTCTCAGAGGGCAGTGGAGAATGAGAAAGATGGAGAAAAGTAAGTTATAAGTGCTTCCCTAAATGACCTTCTTCCAGGCATGTGGAACACCAAAGAATTATTGTCAAGATGGCTTACATCATACTTCCCAGCCAATGTTGAATCCTTGGTGTGTATGATAGAAGCCAGCCTGTGTTAAGGATATCATGAAAGAAACTCTGGCCGCACACGTTATTTATTCTGCATGCTGCCGCCATAGGCATGGAGAGCCTCAATCTGGCAGATTGTACAATCGTGTCACAATCAGCTTCTGAAACATTGTCCAATCGTACAGTATAAGATCCGACACAGCATGCACAGAATGACCAAGCAACATACATGGAAATCACTAAACCGATTTTGTAAAGATCAAGATCGAGATTCTGCATGCCTGGGGCGGCAGCGTGCAAAGAGCGAATTGTACCTACTGTGGGCTAGCATGCCATACTGCAACAACCTGATGCATTGCACCTTTCATGTATTTGACACAGAAAGATGGCTTCAGTGAGTAAAAAGTTGGCTGATAAAATAAAACAAGTCCAGATTTTTTTAAACAACCCTTGTGGAATGTGTACACTCATCCTTGTATGTAATTTGGATCCAGGAATGAGGACATTTCATTTCAGTACACTCCCCCTTCACTACAAGCAGCCTGTAGATGCAGCTTCTGTCTTATTTCTGTTCACTTTGGCACAAATTGTCCAACCATACCAAATAATTCCATCCATTTTTTGTAGTTTAATTCAACCCAACCTTAAAGGCCGGAAATTCTCATTAGTTGAAAACTTAAAGACAAAACCCAAGATCAAGATCTACAGGACAACCAGGCATTTCATTATTACCATAACCATGGACTAATATCAGAATATGATGTAGACTGTTTCCATACCTGTTGAGTAGTGTCACCAGTGATAAGATATCTCTGATTTGTTACACAGAGAACGACCTCCAGGGACGAGCTTGCTCTTGTCTCTCTGTCAAACTACTGAAATTAGGGAAACTAAACCATGTTTGAATTGCAATCTGTATTACTGGACACATGTGGAGGCCACAATTTCAAAATATATAGGTGCACTTTATTGAAAGCAGTGTCAAATCAACAAAGATCAGGGCCAAATAATATACAAGCCCACATCACTGGAGTTTCTCATATAAATCTTATTATCCTCTTAGTTGTCATTTTTCCATTTCTTTTCAATTGTTGCTTGATTAGCTAGTATATTTTATTATTCAAAACACCTTAAATACATGTACACTTCCCCAAAAGTCCTTTTCCTCAAGCCTGTAAGTAATGATTTAACATATTACATCCCTCAACCTTTTTTCAGTTCTTAAGATTTGTTTTCAACCAAGACTGCAAAACAAGGAGTGTTGATCTGGGGTTATATTTAAACAATCCCACCTGTTTTTTCAGCCAAGCAATCTCTTCAATCTGCCTTGAGTAGAAGCACAACTTAATTGGTTGAAAAGAGCCGTGTTGGTTGGGAGTATTCATTTTGTTGGTAGCGATGGGGCTACTACCATATCCTCGTCGTTCATGAACCAGTGATGCACAGTTAGTACCAAAGGAGCCTCTGATGCCAAGGAAATAGTGTTCTCTCTCAGTCCAACTAAAGGCCAATACAGGAGATCACATTCTGTGCAGAAAACATTCCCAAATTATAAACAGTATTAACCGTAACCTCCAAGGGTGCATGTGAAATCATAATAAAATCAGAGGATTTGGGGGACCATTTTACCTTTAATAGCTCCCCATATACATGTCACCCGGTATTTGGGCAAAATAAATATATTCACCAAGCATGATCCTTAAATAGACATAATGCTACAGTAAGAGATCACAGTACAATCACCTTAACAACAGTGGCCATCATCGAGAAATGACAAGAAGCTGGTCGTCCTGTAAGCAACGACTCATCAGCGTTTTGTGCTCTGGCTGAAAGGAATGCACATAACAGTCATTAAAACATGCAAAATAAAAAAATGGCAAGAAAATATGAGTGGAGGAGCCTGTTTGCCGATTCTCACAGGGCTTTGAAGGATCGGAAAGATGGAGAGAGCTGATTGAGAATTTGTAATTCACGTATGTGCACCCAGCACTGCCGGTGTTTCAATCTAGTTATACTTGGCATTTTATGGGGTGGTGCATTACAGGGGTAGCCATAATCCAGTCCCACCTCCTGCGACACGACTTCAAATTTTGATCAAAAGAGGCAGCAGTAGAGAGCCGTAGCCAATGTTCAATACTTTTGCATGCCCTATTCTCACATGGAGACGCCGCACCGTGTGTTGCCAACATAGAGTGCAACATAAACCGTTGAAAACATTTCATGTAGGGGTTTCACTGAAGATATACACGTACCCTACGTATATATTTGCAATGGATGTTTGTAATGACACACGTTAAAGCCAAAAATGCAAATGTTATTTAAATAGATATTGAGCCTCTTCATACAACAGTGTCATTAGAAGTGAGTATCATTCCATGACATAAATAAACTGAATTCTACAATATTCAAACATCAATTGAACTTTCGGTTAAGCAATGTGTTGCTGTGACAGAATAAAATCACAGTGCACTTGATTTTTAAGTTCTTGAATCTGGCTTTAATAACTTTTGAAAGCTAATGACCATCAGGATGACGTTTAGTTCAACGCTGGCTTCATATTTATGTGTTTCACATTCTTGTGAAAACCCCTATTGCAAGAATATCATGATTTGTTTTGCACAATGACGAGAATAAACAAATTTTCACTGCTTGAAAAAAACTACTGCATAGTTGACTACATAAGATCATTCACTCACAAAACAATCCAGCAAATGTCTCATTTCCATCACAAAAGCTAACTGGCATTCCAGTCTACAACCCTGAACAATAAGTAAAACTAAGTTGAGGAAGGAAACATACATGTACATGATAAGTGCTGCCACAAGAACCTTCGTATCTGAATGAGAATGACTGAGAGAGAGGGGGAGAGACAACGGAATAACAGACAGATGAATAACAGATAGACTGACAAACATACCGACAGCACATAGACAGATGAACAAAACAAAGAGGACAGTTATTTTGGAAACTAGACCTCTACCCATTGTATTTTCAGTACAGAAAGATTTAACGGTAAATAACCAAAATCATTTTGGCATAGAAGAATCTTTGAAAATAATCAAGTTGTATTCAGAAATGATTAGCACAACCTCCAATTTTAAGACTTTCATCATGCAATCAGTAAAGATCTCCATGCATGGCTCCATGCAACACAGACTTAAAGTATGAGGCCTACTTTCTACCCAATTTTTACCAAGTTCAGTGAAATATGTAGAAATTACAGATTGTATAATGTATTTCTATAATTCTGAACCTCAGTGGATAGGTCTAGTTAGTTTTAAAGACTTTGGCTTCCTGACAAATTCTCCTGGGTGTAAAGTAATGTTTTCTCTTCATTTACCGCATCAAATCATACTATCCTCCATTTTGTTTAGACTACTCATTGACTATCAAATTAGTAACTTCGGCCCTACATACAGGCTGGAGATTTTCATTGATTGAAAAATTTGTTGGACAAAAGTCATGTTTCAGACTAACAACACAGCTGTACACAGGCCCCTATTACTCCCTAGGCCTATTTTTTTCATTTTATCAACATTTACTGTTGGGCTGTTATCAGAAGTAGGCTAGCTAGCCTACAGTGCTTGTATAGCTTGAGCTGTTTCCAGACCTGCTGAGTACAATTAAGTGTCAAAATACATCCCAGATGTGCATTAATCTCACAAGAGTGTTCCTCGTCTCTCCATTACTGCTTCAAGTTAAGAAACCAAAGGAACCCCGTTAAAATCCCAGCCTGCATGCCTGACAGTCACTGTGGGGCCGCCATGTTTAAATACAGGGTGCACTAGTTACCACAGCAAAAGCAGTGTAAAATCAACAAAGCCAAGCCCAAACTTGTGGAGTTTGTGATACGGAAATCTCGTTATCGTCTTTGCCGTCATTTCTCCATTTATTTTCAATTGTTGGATGGTAAGCCAGTGGTATTTCTCACCTTTAAACTCACCTCCTGTGAAGTCACATTTGAACAAACCCGCCAACTTGGCCACACATGCGTTCTTGTGCGTAGGCATTGTAATGCTAATGCTCGCGCCACCATGGAAAACTGGTCGTCGATCAACTTGCGCACGTATTGAGCAGGGTACCAAGCAGGGGATAAAACAGCGCTGGTGATTGGCGCGCTTGAAATGGGCCCTCTCAGTGTGCACAAGCACGACCAAGATCTGAAGATAATGCAATTATTATTTTTTTTCGTAATGTAAATCAAAAGAATGACCACTATTGCAAAGAGAGAAAAAAAGCATCTCCCCAAACTGTATGCGAGTCAATTTGCATCAATCTTAAAAACCATGTATTTCCTACCCCCAAAGCCTGGACAAACGCGACCGTCTGAGGCTTGGGCTTCCGCAGAGCTACGGCTGGTCTATTGTCTACGCGTCTCCACGCATTTCCAATGGAGCGAAGACCTATACCGAGCTCTTGACAAGAGATTCGGATGCAGCCGTAGTTTACACCTTGAGTGCAACACACACCATGACGTCAAACTACAGTCAGTCGTAGAAAAGATGCTATACGAGACGTTATCTACCAAAAAATCAAAGTCACGTCCAAAATTCTGGGGATTCTAGCTAATTATACCTTTTTCAGGTTGCAATACCCCCTGAAGCGAAACCGATACTGGAATTCGATGTATTTTGTCGGCTTTCTTGACACGGGCTGCATGCATATGAGCAAACGATGGGTAACATAGAGTGGTACTTATTATTATATTATTTCGTGGGAACGAGATGATTTTGAGAGAACGAAATGATAATTCAAGGGAACGGAATTAAAAAAATCTTAATTGTGCCTGTTCCGTTAGGGGCTCCTTAGGTACTCGTAGAGAGGGACATCGAATGCAACTGTGCGTTTTTGAAAGTTGGGTCACACTCACTGTCCGACAGTAAATGCCCCCCCCAAAAAAAATCAAAATACATGTACATACAATGTAGGGCGGAAATAATGCCGCCCGGCGCTCCGAAGGAACGGGTTAGCCTTTCGACGGTTTTGTGTGTGTGGGGGGTTGTCGGATCAGGTCGACATTCAAGACAATGACCAGAAGCGGTTTTCTTTTGAATAAGGGTTTGATATGCTACATTTTTAATCAGTCCTTTCCCAAAATTATTGAGCATACTTTTGCCCTTTGCGGAATAACAGGTGAATCGCTGGACTGTTGGGCAACTTAAAGAGCATAACACTGTATGGGTAAATAAGTGGTGAAACAAAACCACTTTCTAAAACCGTGGGGCAAACCTATAACAGAGCCTGAAAGTTGACCCCTGATGGTGCGCTTCCGGAACACTTGGATAGGATAAATAACGAGCAAAGATGTTATAATTAGCTGTTTCGGCAACTCACAAAACAGGTATTGCTTTTCTGATTTTCTTAGCTGTTTCGGCAACAGCCTGAACAACTCTTTCTTTTCTGATTAATTTTTTTTATTTCCCTTTTGGCTTTTTGGCAAGTTGCGAAAAAGGCATTCCAGGCTTTTTGTTCTTTTTTTTTAGCTGTTTCGGCAACAGCCGGAAAAGCTCTTGCTTTTCTGATGATTTTTAGCTGTTTCAGCAACTTTGCAGAAACAGGTATTGTTTTTCTGATTATTTTGTTTTAGCTGCTTCGGCAACTTTGCCGAAACAAATATTGTTTTTCTGATTTTTTTTTCTTTTTCAACTCAATTCCTTTCACCAGTCGACCTTGGCAGTTTACTAAATCTGATCGACTTAAAACTTGGCAGACCTTTGGACCATCATCCAAGGACGGTCCTAGAAAAAATTCACAGTGATAACCTAAGTAGTTTATTTACTATTGATGTTTCTATTAATTAATTTTTCCACATAGACTTTGTACACAGATCGCACGCAGTTTTCGGACTGTCCTATATCAGGCTATGAGGGCGCTATTGCAGAATTACGGTTACACCTGCTTGGGCTTTCAATTTTCAACAAACTGTCCTATATTTAACCATGGATGGCGTTGTTGCGCAACATAGGGTTTGTACACACTTTGTCCAGCATAATGCGTGAGCAGTCCTCAACTTTGACCGAGAATTACTACCAGAACGAAAAAGAAATCAGACTAAAGTTTCCCTTCCGTTCGATCGCAAATATACCCAAGTGTGCAAATATTAAATAATATTTCATAAGTTTTTTCCCAGTTTAGACAAACATCACGTGACATGAAATTAAAGGAGCAGTTTTCCTGCACACGTGTTTCTAGGCCATTGACTTTGTACACGTTTTCGAGCCACAATTTTGGTAACTTTGCAATGTTTGATCGTTCCAAAGTGATAGCCAACGAAGACCCTGATGCAAGATTTAATGCAAAGGGATGACGTCATGATGACTTCATCACCTTATTTTATATTCATTTTTGAACATTAAATTTTTCCCCATAAATTTTTGTACACGTTTTTCTACTTAACACAAGTGAACAAGTAGTCTTTAACTTCGGCGCAAAATTACTATAAGAACGAAGGAGAAATCGGGTACTTTACGCTCTGTTATTTGATTTGAAATATGCATAAGAGTCCGAATATGAAGTAATATTTCAGTTGAAGTGCAAATCACGTGACATGAACTTAAAGGAGCAGTGTTTCCGCAAATGAGTTTTTTGCCTTAGACTTTGTACACGTTTTCAAGGCACAAATTTAAAACCTTTCCGATGTTTGATGGTTATCAAAGTGACAGCCAACAAAGACCGTGATACAAAAGTTATTGTAAGTAAAGGACGTCATGATGACGTTATCATGTCATTTATTCGTGATTTTTCAATATTTAGTTTAGCCCTTTGACTTTGTACACGTTTTGAAGCAAGCATTTGGGTTAGTTTGAGAGCTTTGATCAA
>NC_141786.1:19299377-19348171 GCF_054643075.1 Acanthaster planci | reverse complement strand
CATAGAAAGTCGAAGAATTATCTAAATCTTGCAATGCAATCTTGCTGTCATCTGAAAGGCCACATGTTCCCCTATCTATTCATATAAGTTTCATATCCAAATATGCAGTAGTTAGGGAAATATCTGGCAAAGGAAATGCAAGTATGTGTCGAACTGCCTGATATTTTTGCGGAATTCTGGCTTCGTCTACGCTTTACCGGTCCTTATCTCGCGCAGAGAATGTTTCATGTAATCGAGCATAAAAGGTCTAATATTTATCTAAATCTTCCAATCTAGCTGTTATCTGGAAGCCCACATGTTCCCCTATTTGTTCGTATAATTTACATATCCATATTTGCAGTAATTAGGTAAATATCTGCCAAAGGAAATGCGAGTTCTTTTCCAACTGCCTGATATTTTTGAGGAATTCTAGCTTCGTCTGCGCTATACCGGTCCTTATCCCGCGCAGAGAATGCTTCAAATAATTGACCATAAAAGGTCTGATAATTATCTAAATCTTCCAATCTTGCTGTCATCTGGAAGCCCACATGTTCCCCTATTTGTTCGTATAAGTTACATATCCATATTTGCAGTAATTAGGGAAATATCTGCCAGAGGAAGTGGCAGTTCTTGTCAAACTGCTGATATTTTTGAGGAATTCTAGCTTCGTCTGCGCTATACCGGTCCTTATCGCGCGCAGAGAATGCTTCAAATAATTGACCATAAAAGGTCTGATAATTATCTAAATCTTCCAATCTTGCTGTCATCTGAAAGGCCACATGTTCCGCTATCCAGTCATATACGTTTCATATCCAAATATTTCGAGTAGATAGGGAAATGGCTGCCAAAGGAAGTGCCAGTTCTTGTCTGACTGTTTGATATTTTTTGCGGAATTCTGGCCTCGTCTGTGCTATACTGGTCCTGATCCCACGCAGAGAAGGCTTCCTGAAATCGAGCATAAAAGGTCTGAGAATTATCTAAATCTTTCACTCTTGCTGTCATCGGAAAGGCCACATGTTTCCCTGTCCATTCATATAAGTTTCATATCCATATTTGCAGTATTTCGGGAAATATCTTCCAAAAGAAATGCAAATTCGTGTCCAATTGCCTGATATTTTTGCGGATTTCTGGCTTCGTATGCACCATACCGGTCTTTATCTTGCGCAGAGAATATTTTAAATAATCGAGCCTAAAAAATCAAAGAATTATCTAAATCTGGCAATCTTGGTGTCATCTGAAAGGCCACATGTTTCCCTGTCCATTTGTATAAGCTTCATATCCATATTTGCAGTAGTTAGGGAAATATCTGCCAAAGGAAGTGCAAGTTCTTGTCTGACTGATTGATATCTTTGCGGAATTCTGGCTTCGACTCGCTATACCGGTCCTTATCCCGCTCAGAGAAGGCTTCCTATAATCGAGTATAAAAGGTCTGAGAATTATCTAAATCTGGCAATCCTGATGTCATCTGAAAGGCCATCTGTTGTTCTATCCATTCATATAAGTTTCGTATCGATGTTTGCAGTATTTAGGGAAATATCTGCCAAACTAAGTTCGAGGTCTTTTCGAACTGCCTCCTTTTTTGCGGAAGTCTGGCTTCGTCTGCAATATACCGGTCCTTATCCCACGCAGAGAATGCTTCATATAATCGAGCATAAAAGGTCTGAGAATTATCTAAATCTGGCAATCTTGGTGTCATCTGAAAGACCACATGTTTCCCTGTCCATTTGTATAAGTTTCATATCCATATTTGCAGTAGTTAGGGAAATATCTGCCAATGGAAGTGCAAGTTCTTGTCCACTTGCCTGATATTTTTGCGGAATTCTCGCTTCGTCTACGCTATACCGGTCCTTATCCCACGCAGAGACTGCTTCATATAATCGAGCATAAAAGGTCTGAGAATTATCTAAATCTGGCAATCTTGGTGTCATCTGAAAGGCCACATGTTTCCCTGTCCATTTGTATAAGTTTCATATCCATATTTGCAGTAGTTAGGGAAATATCTGCCAATGGAAGTGCAAGTTCTTGTCTGACTGTTTGATATCTTTGCGGAATTCTGGCTTTGTCTACGCTATACTGGTCCTTATCCCGCTCAGAGAAGGCTTCCTATAATCGAGTATAAAAGGTCTGAGAAGTATCTAAATCTGGCAATCTTGATGTCATCTGAAAGGCCATCTGTTCTTCTATCCATTCATATAAGTTTCGTGTCGATGTTTGCAGTATTTAGGGAAATATCTGCCAAACTATGTTCGAGGTCTTTTCGAACTGCCTCCTTTTTTGCGGAATTCTGGCTTCGTCTGCAATATACCGGTCCTTATCCTGCGCAGAGAATGCTTCATATAATCGAGCATAAAAGGTCTGAGAATCATCTAAATCTGGCAATGTTGGTTTGACCTGAAAGCGCACATGTTTCCCTGTCCATTCATATAAGTTTCATATCCATATTTGCAGTAGTTAGGGAAATATCTGCCAAAGGAAGTGCAAGTTCTTGTCTGACTGATTGATATCTTTGCGGAATTCTGGCTTCGTCTACGCTATACCGGTCCTTATCCCGCTCAGAGAAGGCTTCCTATAATCGAGCATAAAAGGTCTGAGAATTATCTAAATCTAGCAATCTTGGTGTCATCTGAAAGGCCACATGTTCCTCTATCCATTCATATAAGTTTCATATCCATATTCGCAGTAGTTAGGGAAATATCGTCCAAAGGAAAAGCAAGTTCTTGTCTGACTGTTTGATATTTTTACGGAATTCTGGCTTCGTCTGCGCTATACCGGTCCTTATCCCACGCAGAGACTGCTTCATATAATCGAGCATAAAAGGTCTGAGAATTATCTAAATCTGGCAATCTTGGTGTCATCTGAAAGACCACATGTTTCCCTGTCCATTCATATAAGTTTCATATCCATATTTGCAGTAGTTAGGGAAATATCTGCCAAAGGAAGTGCAAGTTCTTGTCTGACTGATTGATATCTTTGCGGAATTCTGGCTTCGTCTACGCTATACCGGTCCTTATCCCGCTCAGAGAAGGCTTCCTATAATCGAGCATAAAAGGTCCGAGAATTATCTAAATCTAGCAATCTTGGTGTCATCTGAAAGACCACATGTTTCCCTGTCCATTCGTATAAGTTTCATATCCATATTTGCAGTAGTTAGGGAAATATCTGCCAAAGGAAGTGCAAGTTCTTGTCTGACTGATTGATATCTTTGCGGAATTCTGGCTTCGTCTACGCTATACCGGTCCTTATCCCGCTCAGAGAAGGCTTCCTATAATCGAGCATAAAAGGTCTGAGAATTATCTAAATCTGGCAATCGTGGTGTCATCTGAAAGGCCACATGTTTCCCTGTCCATTCATATAAGTTTCATATCCATATTTGCAGTATTTCGGGAAATATCTTCCAAAAGAAATGCAAATTCGTGTCCAATTGCCTGATATTTTTGCGGATTTCTGGCTTCGTATGCACCATACCGGTCTTTATCTTGCGCAGAGAATATTTTAAATAATCGAGCCTAAAAAATCAAAGAATTATCTAAATCTGGCAATCTTGGTGTCATCTGCAAGGCGATATGTTCCTCTATCTGTTCATCTTAATTTCCTATCCATATTTGCGGTAGTTGGCAAATAGCTGCCAAAGGAAGTGCGAGTTCTTTTCCAACTGCCTCCTTTTTTTGGCGGAATTCTGGTTTCGTCTGCGCTATACCGGTCCATATCCCACGCAGAGACTGCTTCATATAATCGATCATAAAAGGTCTGAGAATTATCTAAATCTGGCAATCTTGGTGTGATCTGAAAGGTTACATGTTTCCCTATCCATTCATATAAGTTTCATATCCATATTTGCAGTAGTTAGGGAAATAGCTGCCAAAGGAAATGCAAGTTCGTGTCCAATTGCCTGATATTTTTGCGGAATCCTTGCTTCGTCTGCGCTATACCGGTCCTTATCCGGCGCACAGAGTGCTTAATATAATCGAGTATAAAAGGTCTGAAAATTATCTAAATCTGGCAATCTTGGTGTCATCTGAAAGGTCACATGTTCCCCTATCTATTTGTATAAGTTTCATATCCCTATATGCAGTAGTTAGGGAAATATCTGCCAAAGAAAATGCAAGTTCTTGTCTGACTGTTTGATATTTTTACGGAATTCTGGCTTCGTCTACGCTATACTGGTCCTTATCCCACGCAGAGACTGCTTCATATAATCGAGCATAAAAGGTCTGAGAATTATCTAAATCTGGCAATGTTGGTGTGATCTGAAAGGTGACATGTTTCCCTATCCATTCATATCAGTTTCGTATCCATATTTGCAGTAGTTAGAGAAAAATCTTGCAAAGGAAATGCAAGTTCGTGTCCAATTTCCTGATTTTTTGCGGAATTCTGGCTTCATCTGCACCATACTGGTCCTTATCCTGGGCATTGAATGCTTCATATAATCGAGCATAAAAGGTCTGAGAATTATTTAAAGCTGGCAATCTTGGTGTCATCTGAAAGGCCATATGTTTCTCTATCCATTTATATAAATTTCATATCCATATTTGCAGTAGTTAGGGAAATATCGTCCAAAGGAAAAGCAAGTTCTTGTCTGACTGTTTGATATTTTTACGGAATTCTGGCTTCGTCTGCGCTATACCGGTCCTTATCCCACGCAGAGACTGCTTCATATAATCGAGCATAAAAGGTCTGAGAATTATCTAAATCTGGCAATGTTGGTGTGATCTGAAAGCGCACATGTTTCCCTGTCCATTCATATAAGTTTCATATCCATATTTGCAGTAGTTAGGGAAATATCTGCCAAAGGAAGTGCAAGTTCTTGTCTGACTGATTGATATCTTTGCGGAATTCTGGCTTCGTCTACGCTATACCGGTCCTTATCCCGCTCAGAGAAGGCTTCCTATAATCGAGTATAAAAGGTCTGAGAATTATCTAAATCTGGCAATCTTGGTGTCATCTGAAAGGCCACATGTTTCCCTGTCCATTCATATAAGTTTCATATCCATATTTGCAGTATTTAAGGAAATATCTTCCAAACGAAATGCAAATTCGTGTCCAATTGCCTGATATTTTTGCAGAATTCTGGCTTCGTCTGCACCATACCGGTCTTTATCTTGCGCAGAGAATATTTTAAATAATCGAGCCTAAAAAATCAAAGAATTATCTAAATCTGGCAATCTTGGTGTCTTCTGCAAGGCGATATGTTCCTCTATCCATTCATCTTAATTTCCTATCCATATTTGCGGTAGTTGGCAAATAGCTGCCAAAGGAAGTGCGAGTTCTTTTCCAACTGCCTCCTTTTTTTGGCGGAATTCTAGTTTCGTCTGCGCTATACCGGTCCATATCCCACGCAGAGAATGCTTCATATAATCGAGCATAAAAGGTCTGAGAATTATCTAAATCTGGCAATCTTGGTGTCATCTGAAAGGCCACATGTTCCCCTATCTATTTGTATAAGTTTCATATCCCTATTTGCAGTAGTTAGGGAAATATCTGCCAAAGAAAATGCAAGTTCTTGTCTGACTGTTTGATATTTTTACGGAATTCTGGCTTCGTCTACGCTATACTGGTCCTTATCCCACGCAGAGACTGCTTCATATAATCGAGCATAAAAGGTCTGAGAATTATCTAAATCTGGCAATGTTGGTGTGATCTGAAAGGTGACATGTTTCCCTATCCATTCATATCAGTTTTGTATCCATATTTGCAGTAGTTAGGGAAATATCTTCCAAAGGAAATGCAAGTTCGTGTCCAATTTCCTGATTTTTTGCGGAATTCTGGCTTCATCTACACCATACTGGTCCTTATCCTGGGCATTGAATGCTTCATAAAATCAAACACAAAAGGTCTGAGAATTATCTAAATCTAGCAATCTTGGTGTCATCTGAAAGGCCACATGTTCCTCTATCCATTCATATGAGTTTCATATCCATATTCGCAGTAGTTAAGGAAATATCGTCCAAAGGAAAAGCAAGTTCTTGTCTGACTGTTTGATATTTTTACGGAATTCTGGCTTCGTCTGCGCTATACCGGTCCTTATCCCACGCAGAGACTGCTTCATATAATCGAGCATAAAAGGTCTGAGAATTATCTAAATCTGGCAATGTTGGTGTGATCTGAAAGCGCACATGTTTCCCTGTCCATTCATATAAGTTTCATATCCATATTTGCAGTAGTTAGGGAAATATCTGCCAAAGGAAGTGCAAGTTCTTGTCTGACTGATTGATATCTTTGCGGAATTCTGGCTTCGTCTACGCTATACCGGTCCTTATCCCACTCAGAGAAGGCTTCCTATAATCGAGTATAAAAGGTCTGAGAATTATCTAAATCTGGCAATCGTGGTGTCATCTGAAAGGCCACATGTTTCCCTGTCCATTCATATAAGTTTCATATCCATATTTGCAGTATTTCGGGAAATATCTTCCAAAAGAAATGCAAATTCGTGTCCAATTGCCTGATATTTTTGTGGATTTCTGGCTTCGTATGCACCATACCGGTCTTTATCTTGCGCAGAGAATATTTTAAATAATCGAGCCTAAAAAATCAAAGAATGATCTAAATCTGGCAATCTTGGTGTCTTCTGCAAGGCGATATGTTCCTCTATCCATTCATCTTAATTTCCTATCCATATTTGCGGTAGTTGGCAAATAGCTGCCAAAGGAAGTGCGAGTTCTTTTCCAACTGCCTCCTTTTTTGGCGGAATTCGGGTTTCGTCTGCGCTATACCGGTCCATATCCCACGCAGAGAATGCTTCATATAATCGATCATAAAAGGTCTGAGAATTATCTAAATCTGGCAATCTTGGTGTGATCTGAAAGGTTGCATGTTTCCCTATCCATGCATATAAGTTTCATATCCATATTTGCAGTAGTTGGGGAAATAGCTGCCAAAGGAAATGCAAGTTCGTGTCCAATTGCCTGATATTTTTGCGGAATCCTTGCTTCGTCTGCGCTATACCGGTCCTTATCCGGCGCACAGAGTGCTTCATATAATCGAGTATAAAAGGTCTGAAAATTATCTAAATCTGGCAATCGTGATGTCATCTGAAAGGCCACATGTTCCCCTATCTATTTGTATAGGTTTCATATCCATATATGCAGTAGTTAGGGAAATATCTGCCAAAGAAAATGCAAGTTCTTGTCTGACTGTTTGATATTTTTACGGAATTCTGGCTTCGTCTACGCTATACTGGTCCTTATCCCACGCAGAGACTGCTTCATATAATCGAGCATAAAAGGTCTGAGAATTATCTAAATCTGGCAATGTTGGTGTGATCTGAAAGGTGACAAGTTTCCCTATCCATTCATATCAGTTTCGTATCCATATTTGCAGTAGTTAGAGAAAAATCTTGCAAAGGAAATGCAAGTTCGTGTCCAATTTCCTGATTTTTTGCTGAATTCTGGCTTCATCTGCACCATACTGGTCCTTATCCTGGGCATTGAATGCTTCATAAAATCAAACACAAAAGGTCTGAGAATTATCTAAATCTGGCAATCGTGTTGGGATCTGAAAGGTTACATGTTTCCCTACCCATTCATATAAGTTTCATATCCATATTTGCAGTAGTTAGGGAAATATCTTCCAAAGGAAATGCAAGTTTGTGTCCAATATATATGTTCATATATTTGAGCATAAAAGGTCTGAGAATTATCTAAATCTTCCAATCTTGCTGTCATCTGAAAGGCCACATGTTCCCCTATCTATTTGTATAAGTTTCATATCCCTATTTGCAGTAGTTAGGGAAATATCTGCCAAAGGAAATGCAAGTTCTTGTCTGACTGTTTGATATTTTTACGGAATTCTGGCTTCGTCTGCGCTATACTGGTCCTTATCCCACGCAGAGACTGCTTCATATAATCGAGCATAAAAGGTCTGAGAATTATCTAAATCTGGCAATCTTGGTGTCATCTGAAAGGCCATTTATTCCTCTATCCATTCATATACGTTTCGTATCGATGTTTGCAGTATTTAGGGAAATATCTGCCAAACTAGGTTCGAGGTCTTTTCGAACTGCCGTGGTGGGATCTGAAAGGTTACATGTTTCCCTACCCATTCATATAACTTTCATATCCGTATTTGCAGTAGTTAGGGAAATAACTGCCACAGGATTTCCGAGTTCTTTTCCAATTGCTTGCCTTTTTTGCGGAATTTTGGCTTCGTCTGCGCTATACCGGTCCTGATCCTGCGCAGAGAATGCTTCATATATTCGAGCATAAAAGTCTAAGAATTATCTAAATCTGGTAATCTTGGTGTTATCTGAAAGGCCACATGTCCCTCTATCCTTTCATATAAGTTTCATATTCATATTTGGAGTAGTTAGGGAAATAGCTGCCAAACGAAGTCCAAGTTCTTCTCCAACTGCCTCCTTTTTTGAGGAATTCTGGCTTCGTCTGCGATATACCAGTTCTTATCCCGCGCAGAGAATGCTTCATATATTCGAGCATAAAAGGTCTTGAAATTTTATATATCTGGCAATCTTGGTGTCATCTGAAAAGGCATATGTTCTCCTATCTATTCATATAAGTTTCACATCCATATTTGCAGTAGTTAGGGATATATCAGCAAAAGGAAGTCGTAGTTTTTGTCCAACTGCCTCTTATTTTTGCAGAATTCTGGCTTCGTCTAAAACCCTTCCCTTTCAAGCCACACACAAAGTTTCAACCGTATCGGACACGTACTTTTCGAGGTGTAGTGGTTTGAAAAGTTCCCCTTTAATGTCACGTGACTTGTCTCCTGGTGACGACATCAGCACATGAGGTCAATATTCCTCTGACGCACCCCCTTCTCAAGATATCTGCAAGATTTGAACCCGATTAGTCTGGTACATCTGGAGATATAGGGCCTTCAATAGTTTAATTTAATGTCACGTGACTTGTCTGCTCATGACGTCATCATCACATAAGGCAATTTTCCTCTTAAGCACTCTCTATTCAAGGTGTCTGCAAAATATGAACCCAATCGGACATGTACTTTAGAAGATATATGGGCCTTAAAGAGTGTATTCTCCACTGACATTGGTCTGCGAACCCCGTGTTATTTGCATAATCATAAATATGCAATGCACACTAAAAACCAAAAAATCTTTGATAATATCTAACATAAGAGTAATCGATTGCACATTTCACATTTTCTGTGTACAAAATATGAGAACAAAGATTGCAGGACCACTAGAGATGACATCTGTTGCCCTATCCTGAACATTTTGACGCAAAAATGAATTTCACTTTTGATAACTGTGACTAGAAGTTGAACTGTATGATATACACTTTAAAACTACTCTGCCATTCTTTGGCAACTGTCGCCACGCTGAATCTGCAAGTTAAGGGTCTGATGTTGTCATTGACTTCTTCACCCGTCCTGTTTGGGGTTCAGGACTTAATACGTCCCCACGCAGATCATCGGGTGTCACGAGCCTTTTTAATCAACGCAAAAGTAGAATCCAGGCAGAATTATCAACATCTGACAAGTTGATATCGCCGATACTGTCCGTTATGAAGAAAAAGCAATTATTTATGACGTTATCATTAAATGAGCTCAATATTTGCTCAAAGCACTTCCTCTCCAAGATATAAGCAAGGTTTCAACCCAGCATTAACACCGACAGACGCCTTATGTTGAAAAAAACTTTACAGCTTTTACTACTTTCAAACAATATGCCTACTTCTGGTTTAAACCGGAAGGAATGGTTATTTCAATTAACCTACACGAAACAAAATCAAGACCACTTTTTATCCTGGCACTTGCTGCAAACAGAATGTTGCGGGAGGCCACGGTTGATTTTATATGGGTTTTTATACATTTAAAGGAATATTTAAGTATTCACAATTTAATAACAAATCCCGTGATGACGTCATCATGACATAAATATTGTAAAATTATCTTTGTTGTATAGTTAGTGCTTGCTGTAAGTTTGACGGTGATCAATGATTACTGAGGTACGAAATTAGTGCCTCGAATACGTGTACTAAGTCAATGGGCTGAAATAAATATTTACAAATTGATAATAAATCACATGATGACGACATCACGACGTAATAAATTTCGACGTATTTTTTCATCAAGGTCTTTCATGGCCGTAACTTTGAAGTTGATCAAAGCTCTCAAACTAACTCAAATGCTTGCTTGAAAACGTGTACAAAGTCAAAGGGCTAAAATAAATATTGAAAAATCACGAATAAATGACATGATAACGTCATCATGACGTCCTTTACTTACAATAATTTTTGTATCACGGTCTTTGTTGGCTGTCACTTTGATAACAATCAAACATCGGAAAGGTTTAAAAATTGTGCCTTGAAAACGTGTACAAAGTCTAGGGCAAAAAACTCATTTGCGGAAACACTGCTCCTTTAAGTTCATGTCACGTGATTTGCACTTCAACTGAACACTTCTAATGAAATATTACTTCATATTCGGATTCTTAGGCATATTTCAAATCAAATAACAGAGCGTAAAGTACCCGATTTCTCCTTCGTTCTTATAGTAATTTTGCGCCGAAGTTAAAGACTACTTGTTCACTTGTGTTAAGTAGAAAAACGTGTACAAAAATTTATGGGGAAAAATTTAATGTTCAAAAATGAATATAAAATAAGGTGATGAAGTCATCATGACGTCATCCCTTTGCAATAAATCTTGCATCGGGGTCTTCCTCGGCTATCACTTTGGAACGATCAAACATTGCAGAGTTACCAAAATTGTGGCTCGAAAACGTGTACAAAGTCAATGGCCTAGAAACACGTGTGCAGGAAAACTGCTCCTTTAATTTCATGTCACGTGATGTTTGTCTAAACTGGAAAAAAACTTATGAAATATTATTTAATATTTGCATACTTGGGTATATTTGCGATCGAATGGAAGGGAAACCTTAGTCTGATTTCTTTTTCGTTCTGATAGTAATTCTCGGTCAAAGTTGAGGACTGCTCACGCATTATGCTGGACAAAGTGTGTACCAACCCTATGTTGTGCAACAACGCCATCCATGGTTAAATATAGGACAGTTTGTTGAAAATGGAAAGCTCAAGCAGGTGTAACCGTAATTCTGCAATAGCGCCCTCATAGCCTGATATAGGACAGTCCGAAAACTGCGTGCGATCTGTGTACAAAGTCTATGGGGAAAAATTAATTATTAGAAACATCAATAGTAAATAAACTACTGAGGTTATCACTGTGAATTTTTTCTAGGACCGTCCTTGGATGATGGTCCAAAGGTCTGCCAAGTTTTAAGTCGATCAGATTAAGTAAATTGCCAAAGTCGACTGGTGAAAGGAATTGAGTTGAAAAAGAAAAAAAAATCAGAAAAACAATATTTGTTTTGGCAAAGTTGCCGAAGCAGCAAAAACAAAATAATCAGAAAAACAATACCTGTTTCTGCAAAGTTGCTGAAACAGCTAAAAATCATCAGAAAAGCAAGAGCTGTTCCGGCTGTTGCCGAAACAGCTACAAAAGAAAAGAACAAAAAGAATGCCTTTTTCGCAACTTGCCAAAAAGCCAAAAAGGAAATGAAAAAAAATAATCAGAAAAGAAAGAGTTGTTCAGGCTGTTGCCAAAACAGCTAAAAAAAAAATCAGAAAAGCAATACCTGTTTTGTGAGTTGCCGAAACAGCTAATTATAACATCTTTGCTCGTTATTTATCCTATCCAAGTGTTCCGGAAGCGCACCATCAGGGGTCAACTTTCAGGCTCTGTTATAAGTAGACTTGTCTCTTTTTGCCCAACGGTTTTAGAAAGTGGTTTTGTTTTACCACTTATTTACCCATACAGTGTTATGCTCTTTAAGCTGCCCAGCAGTCCAGCGATTCACCTGTTATTCCGCATCGGGCAAAAGTATGCTCAATAATTTTGGGAAAGGACTGATTAAAAATGTAGCATATCAAACCCTTATTCAAAAGAAAACCGCTTCTGGTCATTGTCTTGAATGTCGACCTGATCCGACAACCGCCCCCCCACACACACACAAAACCGTCGAAAGGCTAACCTGTTCCTTCGGAGCGCCGGGCGGCATTATTTCCGCCCTACATTGTATGTACATGTATTTTGAATTTTTTTTGGGGGGGGGGCATTTACTGTCGGACAGTGAGTGTGACCCAACTTGCAAAAACGCACAGTTGCATTCGATGTCCCTCTCTACGAGTAGGCCTACCTAAGGAGCCCCTAAGGGGACAGGCACAATGAAGATTTTTTTTAATTCCGTTCCCTCGAATTATCGTTTCGTTCCCTCAAAATCATCTCGTTCCCACAAAATAATATAATAATAAGTACCACTCTATGTTGCCCATCGTTTGCTCATATGCATGCAGTCCGTGTCAAGAAAGCCGACCATAAACAAAATGCATCAAATTCCAGTATCGGTTTCGCTTCAGGAGGCATTATATTGCAACCTGAAAAAGGTATAATTAGCTAGAATTCCCAGAATTTCGGACGTAAATTTGATGATTTTTTTGGTAGATAACGTCTCGTATAGCATCTTTTCTACGACTGACTGTAGTTTGACGTCATGGTGTGTGTTGCGGTCAAGATGTAAACTACGGCTGCATCCGAATCTCTTGTCAAGAGCTAGGTATAGGTCTTCGCTCCATTGGAAATGCGTGGAGACGCGTAGACAATAGACCCAGCCGTAGCTCTGAAAGCCCAAGCCTCAGATGGTCGCGTTTGTCCAGGCTTTGGGGGTAGGAAATACATGGTTTTTTATATTGATGCAAATTGCTCGCATACAGTTTGGGGAAATGCTTTTTTTCTCTTTGCAATAGTGGTCATTCTTTTGATTTACATTACGAAAAAAATAATAATTGCATTATCTTCAGATCTTCGTCGTACTCGTGCACATTTACAGGGCCTATTTCAAGCGCGCCAATCACCAGCGCTGTTTTATCCCCTGTTTTGTACCCTGCTCAATATGTGCGCAAGTTGATCGACGACCAGTTTTCCACGGTGGCGCGAGAATTAGCATTACAATGCCTACGCACAAGAACGCATGTGTGGCCAAGTTGGCGGGTTCGTTCAAATGTGACTTCACAGGAGGTGAACTTAAAGGTGAGAAATACCACTGGCTTACCATCCAACAATTGAAAATAAATGGAGAAATGACGGCAAAGACGATAACGAGATTTCTGTATTACAAACTCCACAAGTTTGGGCTTGGCTTTGTTGATTTTACACTGCTTTTGCTGTGGTAAAGTGCACCCTGTATTTAAACATGGCGGCCCCACAGTGACTGTCAGGCATGCAGGCTGGGATTTTAACGGGGTTCCTTTGGTTTCTTAACTTGAAGCAGTAATGGAGAGACGAGGAACACTCCTGTGAGACCGTTTTCTGGATTGTTGCACATCTGAGATGTATTTTGACACTTTATTGTACTCAGCAGGTCTGGAAACAGCTCACGCTATACAAACACAGTTGTGTTGTAAATCTGAAACTTGACTTTTGTCCAACAAATTTTTCAACCGATGAAAATCTCCAGCCTGTATGTAGGGCCGAAGTTACTAATTTGATAGTCAATGAGTAGTCTAAACAAACTGGAGGATAGTATGATTTGATGTGGTAAATGAAGAGAAAACATTACTTTACACCCCACGAGAATTTGTCAGGAAGTCAAAGTCTTTGAAACTAACTAGACCTATCCACTGAGGTTCAGAATTATATAAATACATTATACAATCTGTAATTTCTACATATTTCAGTGAACCTGGTAAAAATTGGGTAGAAAGTAGGCCTCATACTTTAAGTCTGTGTTGCATGGAACCATGCATGGAGATCTCTACTGATTGCATGATGCAAATCTTAAAATTGG
The DNA here is from genome assembly GCF_054643075.1 of Acanthaster planci. Taxonomy (NCBI): domain Eukaryota; kingdom Metazoa; phylum Echinodermata; class Asteroidea; order Valvatida; family Acanthasteridae; genus Acanthaster; species Acanthaster planci. Next base: position 19,334,421 of record NC_141786.1, on the reverse strand, counting down.
AGGTTGTGCTAATCATTTCTGAATACAATTTGATTATTTTCAAAGATTTTTCTTTGCAAAAATGATTTTGGTTATTACCGTAAAATCTTTTTGTACTGAAAATACAATGGGGAGAGGTCTAGTTTTCAAGATAACTGTCCTCTTTGTCTTGTTCATCTGTCTATGTGCTGTCGGTATGTTTGTCAGTCTATCTGTTATTCATCTGTCTGTTATTCCGTTGTCTCTCCCCCTCTCTCTCAGTCATTCTCATTCAGATACGAAGGTTATTGTGGCAGCACTTACCATGTACATGTATGTTTCCTTAACTTAGTTTTACTTATTGTTCAGGGTTGTAGACTGGAATGCCAATTAGCTTTTGTGATGGAAATGAGACATTTGCTAGATTGTTTTGTGAGTGATAGATCTGATGTAGTCAAATATGCAGTAGTCTTTTTCAAGCAGTGAAAATTTGTTTATTCCCGTCTTTGTGCAAAACAAATCATGATATTCTTGCAATAGGGGTTTCCACAAGAATGTGAAACACATAAATATGAAGCCAGCGTTGAACTAAACGTCATCCTGATGGTCATTAGCTTGCAAAAGTTATTAAAGCCAGATTCAAGAACTTAAAAATCAGGTGCACTGTGATTTTATTCTGTCACAGCAACACATTGCTTAACCAAAAGTTCAATTGATGTTTGAATATTGTAGAATTTAGTTCATTTATGTCATGGAATGATACTCACTTCTAATGACACTGTTGTATGAAGAGGCTCAATATCTATTTTAAAAAACATTTGCATTTTTGGCTTTAACATGTGTGTCATTACAAACATCCATTGCAAATATATACGTAGGGTACGTGTATATCTTCAGTTAAACCCCTACATGAAATATTTTCAACGGTTTATGTTGCACTCTATGTTGGCAACACACGGTGCGGCATCTCCATGTGAGAATACAGCATGCACAAGTATTGAACATTGGCTACGGCTCTCCACCGCTGCTTCTTTTGATCAAAATTTGAAGCTGTATCGCAGGAGGTGGGACTGGATTATGGCTACCATTGTAATGCACCACCCCATAAAATGCCATGCATAACTAGATTGATACACCGGCAGTGCTGGGTGCACATACGTGAATTACAAATTCTCAATCAGCTCTCTCCATCTTTCCGATTCTTCAAAGCCCTCTGAGAATCGGCAAGCAGGCCCCTCCACTCCTATTTTCTTGCCATTTTTTTAATTTTGCATGTTTTGATGACTGTTATGTGCATTCATTTCAGCTAGAGCACAAGCCGCTGATGAGTCGTTGCTTACAGGATGACCAGCTTCTTGTCATTTCTCGATGATGGCCACTGTTGTTAAGGTGATTGTACTGTGATCTCTTAATGTAGCCTTCTTGGTAAAACGTAAGTGATCTTTTGTTATTGGTCATCCCAAAGGTAGGAATTAACTGATTGAGTCTCCTGTGAACTCATTGCCTCATGTCCTGTATACTTAGTACATTAAGACCTACCCCACCTTACTTTCTTATAATATAGCTCGTGTAAACAAAGTGTGACTTCATTATGTCTATCTAAGGATCATGCTTGGTGAATACATTTATTTTGCCCAAATACCGGGTGACATGTATATGGGGAGCTATAAAGGTTAAAATGGTCCCCAAAATCCTCTGATTTTATTATGATTTCACATGCACTCTTGGAGGTTACAGTTAATACTGTTTATAATTTGGGAATGTTTTCTGCAGAGACTGTGATCTCCTGTATTAGCCTTAAGTTGGACCGAGAGAGGACACTATTTCCTTGGCATCAGAGGCTCCTTTGATACTAACTTTGCATCGCTGGTTCATGAACGACTAGGACATGGTAGCAGCCCAATCGCTACCAACAAAATGAATACTCCCAACCAACACGGCTCTTTTCAACCAATTAAGTTGTGCTTCTACTCAAGGCAGATTGAAGAGATTGCTTGGCTGAAAAAACAGGTGGGATTGTTTAAACATAACCCCAGATCAACACTCCTTGTTTTGCAGGCTTGCATCTGTAGATGGCTGAAAACAAATCTTAAGAACTGGAAAAAGTAGAGGGATGTAATTTGTTAAATTGCTGCTTACAGGCTTGAGGAAAAGGACCTTTTGGGAAGTGTACATGTATTTAAGGTGTTTTGAATAATAAAATATACTAACTAGTCAAGCAACAATTGAAAAGAAACGGAAAAATGACAACTAAGAAGATAAGAAGATTTATATGACAAACTCCAGTGATGTGGGCTTGTATATTATTTGGCCCCGATCTTTGTTGATTTGACACTGCTTTCAATGATGTTTCAACTACTGTTGTAAAGTGCACCTATATATTTTGAAATTGTGGCCTCCACATGTGTGCAGTAATACAGATTGGAATTCAAACATGGTTTAGTTTCCCTAGTTTCAGTAGTTTGACAGAGAGACAAGAGCAAGCTAGTCACTGGAGGCCGTTCTCTGGAGTGTAACAAATCAGAGATATCTTATCACTGGTGACACTACTCAATAGGTATGGAAACAGTCTACATCATGTTCTGATATTAGTCCATGGTTATGGTAATAGTGAAATGCCTGGTTGTTCTGTAGATCTTGACCTTGGGTTTTGTCTTTTAAGTTTTCAACCAATGAGAATCCCCAGCCTTTAAGGTTGGATTGAATTAAACTACAAAAAATGGATGGAATGTTTGGTATGGTTGTACAATTTGTGCCAAAGTGAACAGAAACAAGACGGCATCTACAGGCTGCTTGTAGTGAATGAGGAGTGTACTGAAATGAAATGTCCTCATTCCTGGATCCAAATCACGTACAAGGATGAGTGTACACATTCCACAAGGGTTGTTTAAAAAAATCTGGACTTGTTTTATTTTATCAGCCAACTTTTTACTCACTGAATCCATCCTTCTGTGTCAAATACATTAAAGGTGCAATGCATCAGGTTGTTACAATATGGCACGCTAGCCCACAGTAGGTACAATTCGCTCTTTGCACGCTGCCGCCCCAAGCATGCAGAATCTCGATCTTGATCTTTACAAAATCGGTTCAGTGATTTCCATGTATGTTGCTTCGTCATTCTGTGCATGCTGTGTCGGATCTTATACTCTACGATTGGACAATGTTTCAGAACCTGATAGTGACACTATTGTACAATCTGCCAGATAGAGGCTCTCCATGCCTATGGCGGCAACATGCAGAATAAATAACGTGTGTGTCCAGAGTTTCTTTCATGATATCCTTAACACAAGACAGGCTTCTATCATACACACCAAGGATTCAACATTGGCTGGGAAGTATGATGTAAGCCATCTTCACAATAGTTCTTTTGTGTTCCACATGCCTGGAAGAAGGTCATTTAGGGAAGCACTTATAACTTACGTTTCTCCATCTTTCTCATTCTCCACTGCCCTCTGAGAATCAGTTAATCCAAGCTAATGCACTCATGTTGTATTGTCATTTCTTCCTTCTGCATGTTTTTAATGACTGTTGTGTGTGTCCATCTCAGCCAGAGCACAAGCCACTGAGTGAGCCGCTGTTCATGGTACATCCAGCTTCTTGATGATGGGGTTCCTGTGCTCGTTGTTGAGGTGATCGGACTTTGATCTGTTGCTGCTGCCTGCTGGGTAAAAGGTACGTGGGTCCAATGTTGTTGGTTACTCCAAAGGTATAATTCACTGATTTAGTCCCCTGTGGACTCATATATATTTCATATATAGACCCAAAACATAATGATGTCAAGCTATTATTTTTTACTTGGACAGTTATTGCTTCCCACCTTACTGCCTTAGGAAACTAAGCATGACGTCATTATGTTACAGGTCTCTTCACTTTTCAAAAGGATGACAGGGACAGAGGTCCTTCTCTGTGGATTAATTTAATTTTCGCGTAAACCTGGGTGACATACCTGTGTATGGGGACCCATAATTTAATACCATTGATAAATTTTGGATGGCAGGTAAAACATGAAATATCAGAGAGTGTTTGGCCCAACCCCCTTCGGTGTATGCAAACTCCTATTGAATCAGACGATTTTGGACTGTCTAAATTGTCTTCTTTCTTGGGCTGTTGAAAGAGCCCAAGAAAGTAGAAGGGAGGTCAGTTTAAAATGGCTGCTTCGAAGCTTTAGAATTATGTCTTTTCAGGAGTTGTGTTTGCTGATCAACCAACAATTGAAGAGAGTTGAAACAAAGGTCAATACGAAAATATGAGTTAAAGACTATAAAGACATCGCAGTGATGTCTACTTGTATGTTATTCGGCTATGATCTTTGTTTACTTGACTCTTAGGTTTTATTAGCTGTAGCATTGATGAAGAGACAAGACCAAGTCCCTTGGAGACAGTTTTTTGGAGTTTAACACATCACTGGCAATTGGCATTACTGACGACACAACTCACTCGGTAAGCACTTTATATCATGTTCTGATTTGAGCCTAACAATGAAAGTCATGTTCCAGATTTTGAACAATATCTGTACATAATTTTGTATACATGTACAATTGTTCTGTAAAATCTGGAGCATGGCTTATTAGGCTCCACTCTGGAGGATGACGAGAGCATGCTGGATGAAACGTCAAGCACACACTCTACAGTTCTTATCAGAACCATACCTCTTCCAAGGGAGATCCATCCACATGATGTAACCACAAGCCCTGTTTTTAGTCTCCACCATGTAAAGCGTCAAGTCTTATTTAATGAAGGTGAATACTTAGGGCAGTTATGCTTCCTGGTTTCCCATTTGTAAGTTGGTCTTGTAATTGGATGGTTTTGCAGCAAATTTTGCTCTATATAAGGCCTTATCCAAACTAAGCTTTTGTCTGTGACTGTAGGGTTGGTGAAAATCAACTGATCTTGTTGTCATTTTGTTGAACATATCCACTGAAGAATGGTTGATTCTGATATTCCCACATTTAAAAGAACTATACACAAATGAAGGCGAAAGCTTGGGTCAGTCATTGTGTCTGCTAGTAATCTTCTCCCTCTTGTACTTGTTAGTCAATCTGTTTTAGTAGTTAGTTTAGCCTGTGTATGACGATAGTCTTCAAATGGTCGAAAGGTGTATCTTGGTTAATCATGATGGGTACCATCTCTTCAATTATTCTTATTTATTTGACCATCACAAGAACAAACAAAGCAAAATTAAAAACAAATTATGTAAAACAAAAGCACAAATACAAGTAAATATAAGCAGTAGCAGGGACCGGGGATAAAAATCCGAATACATAACAAGACAAATATCAGTTATGCGGGTCAGCAGGGACTGCAAAAGTAAAATAAACTACTATTACCCCCATTTATGCTAATATCATTAGCAAGACAAATTAACCAGAACAAAGGAAACAGTAGTCTCCACACAGGTGATCAATATGACAGCCCAAAAAAGAAAAAAAAAATATCTGAGGAGAACGTATCATTTCCATATTTCCAAACGTTAGAAAAGTATCCCGCAAAGTGAAGACCATGCTATAAAAAGATTTTTTTTTACTCGTTCTTTTTAATCATGTGAATTTACTCATTTAAAAAATATCCAGTTTTAATCAAGTCCTCTGTGCCCTCCTTTTGAGGTGATTTTATTGGCTTGTTGGTAATTTTGGTTTTTTGTCACTTATTATTCATGTGATGCCTTTAATTGTAAATCATGTCATCCTAATTAAACACTTGTCTGTGATTTGTTTACGCCTGTACTCAGTACCACAATTACGGCCAAGATTTGGACTCTAGCACTGTGCCTATCTGTTCTACACGTTAGTCTTCTGCTGCTGGTTGAACAGTGATACGCTCCATGCTGTGACATGCTCAGCCTCCATAAAAGTAACAAGAGCATGATTTTGATTTCCTCAACATAACAGAACTGAACTGTTGCAGTGACCGTTAGTCTTGTGGTGGCAACAAAAGGTTTTGTTGAAAGGTTGCCACTTTGCATGGTTTTTCTGTACCATCTGGTGTACCTCAAGGAAGTGTCTTGAGCCCAATCCAGTTCTTATGTATACCAACGACTTTCCTTATCACATCTTGTCAGCTAGCACTTTATTTGGTAACAGTGCTCTTGTGTATAGGCCAATATAATGTCAGTCTGATGACCTTCAAGACATCCATGGCTTCCAAAGATGTTGTCATGCTAATAAAATGCATCTCAATACATAACTAAGGAAACCAAAGTTTTGCTTATGCTAGGGATGGTCAAAGAAAATAGTGGACCTGAATTGTACCTTAGTTAACATGCAGTTTGAAGCTGATAATGAGTACAAAATTTCTCGGGAAAATCTTGTTATGTCACTACCAAATCAAACTGACTTAGTATGTCTTGCTTTCATCTTGCAAGTTTCTAGTGTTGACTATTCTGGAATACAAGTAGCCTATCTGGTACCTTCACAACAGGAACCTTATACATTGACAAATTAGAACAAAATTCAACGTTGAGCAACCAGAATAATTCTCTAGTGAAGAAGATTTAAAATGGATTACACGGATTGGTTGCATATGTACATTGAATTTGTCTTTCCGTGAATCTAAAAGCATTAATCTTTTGCTTACATTTGTTGTTAGAAGTCTTCATAGAGCTTTCGACCGTGAAATAGTCTTAGTGAACAGGTGGTATATTGAAACGATCAGGCTGGACAAACCTTAGGGCACTAATTCAAAAACTTCATCATTTTGCCAATTACATGCTCTTGAGATGACCTACATGTACCTGAACGTTTGAGAACTGAAGTGGTTTAAATAACCCTTCAACACGGGATCAACTTACCAAGTACCCACTTGAATTTGAAAGTATATGAAACTTGACAGAGTACTGATTGAATTTGCAGTGGAGTACCCTTGTAATAAGGTCGTTGGGACTGGCAAGTTGTGGGAGGGTCATTGTGTTGTTTGGTGCAAGGAAGCACAAAATGGGGGGATTTGAATACCTAGGATTTGCCATGTGGGCCAGATGTGTCAATGGTTTTGCTTTTGTCGGTATTCAAGTGTATTTTGTTATTTCGTGGTGTCTTTCTGTTTTTTTCGGTTTTTACACAATAACTTTCTTTTATTGTTTTGGGGGTACTTATTGTTTAATTGATTGATTTGTTTCTGTAATTAATTTTTTGGGTTATTTTAATGTATTTGTATGTCATATTTATATTATTTTGCCCACTGTATATATTTTTTCTGTTCGATTTATTTATTTGCCATTTCTTGAATCATGTGCTGTTACTTTATTGTGTATGTGTGTGCACTTTTATGTAAAACCTGGAGCTTCAGAAATGAAGTCTTACGGGTGACAGTTATTGGATTAACTGTGCCTCTCTGGGCATTTGTAAGTTTGTGTTTGTGATTTCAGTGTATTTTGTGTTATGTGTTTTTGTTTAATGTTGCTGTGTTCTTTATCCTGGAAAATGCCGAATAAATAAAATTGTTTCCCTCATTGTACACACGTTACTTGGTCTCTTTACGACGAAGAGTTTTTATCTCCGAGGTTAAGTAGGTTGACAAATGGTCCGAATGGGCGAGCTTGGGGTGACTCGACAAGGATGCAAATTTCACTATCCCCTGGAGAAAATTTCATTTCGATATTTGGAAACATTAAACAAAAAGGTTTCATATATTTTTGGTTTTGCATGTTTCACACGTCAAATACACGCCACGTTGTCTCCATATCCGATATTAAATTGTCAAGAGATGGGCTGATCCTGGAGTCTTTGGAAAGGTTATATGTTTATCATCCAAAAAGAAAATTTCATGCCATTTTGCAACAGAACAGACATGGGGGTCAGAGTTTTCCTTAGACATGCTCCCTATTTCGTTCGTTTTCGCTTTGTACACACGGTAGTCGGTCTGCGTCTGCCGCTACATGTCTCCATAGCCGAGTTTACAGTAAATATTCTGAAACGGTCAAAATGGGCTGACCTTGATATCTTCAGAGACGGTAAATATTTCTCTGTCCATTGAGATAATTTTCCTGTCCATATTTAAGCTGAAGCTTTGGAAATACCTGCGAAAGAAGGCTAGAGTTGTCCCACTGCTCTTTGTTCTTATTTTACCGAGACACTTCAGCGCACAGTGTGATTGCAATATTTTAGCCAAAAACGTTTCCGATTGCTTGAAATGTGGTAGACGTGATGACAATCAAAGGGCACATGTTCCTCTATTCATTGACGTAAGTCTCATATTCATAATATGCTGAACAAGGGAAGAGTTCTTGGCTGAGCTAGTGCTTCCTGTGTTTTTGCGATTTGTCCTTTGTTCACACATTACTGGTCTTCCCAGCAGCAAATCCAGCTTTGGTGTTGGGGGGGTCCAAACTGAATACAGTGTCGAGCTTATTCAGCATGATTTTGGGGAAGAAGAACTTTCAGAAGCGTGACGGTCGTGACATCCTTGTTTTTATGTCTTGGTATTGTTTTCTTAGGGTATTGGTGCTGATATACCCATTACTCCCTTTCTCACACACCTACAAAGTATTTTTAGTGAACAAAAGTGTGGCAGGGGCATGCCCCCCACCCTTGCGTCCACTGGCCGGACCATTGCCTCTCCCTGAGCAGAGAATGGCTCCATTATATTCGAGCATAAAAGTGCAGAAATTTGTCCAAATGTGGCATTCATGGCGGCATCTGAAATAGTACATATTCCTCTGTCCATTAGTCGAAGTTTCAGATCCAAATTTGTTATTATTAGGGAAATACCCACCGAAGAAGGCAAGAGTTCATGACTCACTGCTTGTTATTTTTGTGCAATTGTCCCTTTGTAGACACTCTACTGATCCTCTTCCTGCGCACATGGCTACTTTTGTTCAATTTCCCTTTGCCACATTTTACCGGTCCTTGATCTTCCCCAGTAATGATGGCTCTCTATTCCCGGGCATTACAGGTCTAAAAGTGCTTCAAATTTAACAGTCTCAGCGACATATGAAAGGGCACACCTTCCTTCATCAGATGACATAGGTTTTATATTTCTAGTTATTTGGGAAATACACGAAAAAAGAAGGCAAGGGATCTGTAACTGCTTGCCAGATTCGTGACTTTTCCCCTTTCTCGACACTTTAGCAGTCCTCTTCCCGCACAAAGATGGTTCTATGTATTCGAACTTAACAGGTGTGAAGATTGTCCAAATCTAGCAATCCTACCACTATCCGAAAGGGCGCATGTTCTAATAATTGATACGTTTCATATCCATCCTTGGTGTGTTTAGGGAAATATGGGAGAAAGAGGACGAATTTTTCTCAGACTGCTTGCTGTTTTTTGTGAATTTCTGCATTCGTCCTCACATTACCATTCCTCATCCCGCGCAAATACAGCTCCATATGTTCGACCAAAGAACGTCTAAAAATTGTCTAAATCTGGCAATCCCAGTACCGTGTAAAAGAGCACGTTTCATGTCCATGTTAGGAAAATGTTGACGAAAAAAGGCAAACCTTGTCCTACTGCTTGAAACTTTTGTTCAATTCTCTTTTCTAGTACTGCCTGACAGAGAATAAGTTCCACTCTCTATTGAAGAAATTTTCATTATCCTGCTGCTCTAGATAGGGAAATATTAGCAAAGGTAGGCAAGAGTTTTTGTCCCACTACTTTTTACTTTACCGTTCGTGTTTCCGTGCATAAATGGCTCCATATGTTTCAGTATAAGGTTTGAAAATTGTCCAAATATTGTGTTCTTGACAGCTACTGAAAGGGCACTTGTTCTCCATTCGTTGACGTATTTAAAGTTTCAGGAAAATGAAATGAAGTTGGGAAAAAGTTTACATTCCACTGCTTGTTTTTTGTTGTTCACCTCTTTTGGTTCAATTTGTTCCATTGTGCTATTATTTAGGACATTTAATTTTAGGTCATTTAATTATTTAGGTATTTATTCATTTTGCTGCTCAACCCTTATATTGTCAACTTCGTACATATTCCACTCATCTTATTTGCTGCATTGAAATCCTTCTCAATTGCACATATTTAAAGCTCCTAACATCTAACTATTTCAAGATCTAAAATCGTAAGTAGTCCAAGTTTCAAATCTTGCAGTTACTTCTGAATTTGGTGATTTAGGTATTTCGATATTTTGTCATTTTGCTATATGATCCTTTAATTCTGAAATTTGTTCACCTATCTCATTTGCTGCACACCCAATGTTTATTCCAGTCTGAATTCCAACATAACTAAAGGTGCATGGATCAAACTTTTTGAAGAAATCAATTCCTCAATAGTCCAAGACTCAAGTTTAGACAGAGATAGTTTGAAATTTGGCTGTTTAGTTACACTGGTATTGAGTATTTTCTTAGCCCTTCTTTTAACTTTGGAAATTCGTTCATATTTTAACCTACCGCATTCGCTGCATTCCGATGTATTCCCGTCTGAATATTTATAAGTAAAGCTCCAAAAATTTAACCTTTTCAAGGAATCACAACCTGAATTGTCCAAGACTCAAATAGTGCAGGTATTTACACATTTAGCTATTTATTTAGACAGATACTGAGTCTTTTGTTTCCTCTGCCTTAACTTTAGAAATTCGTATATATTTAAGCCTGTTTCATCCCTTTTTCCCCGATGTTTTTCCGTCTGAGTTCCAACCTAACTAAAGCTCCAAATCTAAATTTTTGAATAAAATCCATTCCTCAATATTCCAAGACTCAAACTGTGCTGATATTTAGAAATCTGGCTATTTAGTAAGACTTTTATTGAGTCGCTTTATCCTTAACATTTAAAATTCGTACATATTTGACCCTACCGCATTTTCTTTATTCTAATGTTTTCTTGTCTGAATTGCAACATATAACTTAAGCTCGAAAACTCTAAAAAAATTCAAAAAATCAATTCCAGAATAGTCCAAGACTGAAATCGTGCAGGTATTTAGAAATTTAGCTATTTACTATAGAGTCTTTTTGAAGCCCTTACCTCAACTTTGGGAATTTGCACATATTATTTTGACCCTACCACATTTGGTGCATTACGAGGCTTTCTCCAATAAATTCCAACATAACTAAAGCTCCAAAATTCTAAATTTTTCAAGACAGAAATTCCGCAAATGTCCAAGACTAGAATCGTGCAGGATTTAGAAATTTGGCGATTTAGTTAGACAGATATTGAGTCTTTTTGTAGTCCTACCCTTCACTTTAAAAAGAAAATCGTACATATTTCATATGTACGATTTCATATCTCAATTGCTGCATAGCAACATTTCCTAAGAATTCCAACATAACTGCAGCTCCCTAAATATCTAAACTTAAATCGCACAAGTATTTTGAAATTTGGTGATTTAGTTAGACAGATATGGAGTCTTTTATAGCCCTACCCTTAACTTTAAAAAAAATCGTACATATTTTTCCCTTTCTTATTTGCTGCAATACGATGTATTCCACTCTGAATTCCAACATAACTGAAGCTCCACAAATCTAAAGTTTTCAAGAAATCAGTTCCTCAGTAGTCCAAGACACAAATTGTTGGGGTATTAGGAAATTTTGCGATTTAGTTATACAGATATGGAGTCCTTTTATAGCCCTAGCTTGAAAAACAAAGTTGTACATATTTCCCCCTGGCCCATTTGCTGCATTTTGATATATTCCCCTAAGAATTTCAACATAACTGAAGCTCAACAAATTTAAATTTTTCCAAGAAATCAATTCGTCAATAGTCCAAGACTCAAATTGTGCAGGTACTTAGAAATTTTGCGATTGTGTTAGAAACATACGGTGTCTTTTTGATGCCCTACCCTTAACTTAAACATTATGGGGTCCGAAATTTATAAGGATGAGAAAGAAGATACCTGCAAGACTCTATAGATTACCATCAATATGGGGACAAAAGTCAGCATGAGAATGTATATACATACATCTCTCTCATAGATCATCGTCAATGTTTGTACTCCATAGATTACCGTTATTATATGATCTCTAGTGTATTAGCTAGATTAGATTACTATCAGTATGAAGATACCTTCATAATTCCATAGATTGCCGTCAATATGAGGACATCAGTGTATCAGCATGAGAATGTACATACATAAATTAGTCCATAAATTATATGTGCATCAGTCAATAGACTACCGTCAATATGGGTACAACAGAGTACCAGCATGAGAATGTAGATACATACATAACTCCATAGATCACCGTCAATATACGGACTCCATAGTTTGCCGTCATTATGGTGCTCAGTCATGCATGACAGGGGGATACCCACCAAGGTATCTTTTAATAGAAAGAATACTGCTTCTACTTTTCGGAGATCCTTTTACATTATAGTAATATCTCATGGTATGGGCATATTTACCCCTTTCTTTAGGGTTAAGTTTTTTCTGGGACACCCTGTAGATACACATCTTACTCCATACATTACCGTCATTATGGGGACAACAGAGTATCAGCATGAGAGAGTAGATACAAACATCACTCGATAGATAACCGTCAATGTGGGGACATCATTGTATCACCATGAGAATGTAGAATACATACATTATTCCATATATTACCGTCAATATGGGGACTCCACAGATTGCCGTCATTATACGGACTCCAGTGTACTATAGTCATGTAAAAGTAGATCCATATACATCACTCCATATATTACCGTCAATATGGAAATTCCACAGATTACCGTCATTATACGGACTCCAGTGTATAGTCAAGTAAATGTAGATACATATACATCACTCCATATATTATCGTCAATATGGAGATTCCACAGATTACCGTCATTATAGGGACTCCAGTGTAAATGTAAATGTAGATACATACATCACTCCATATGTTACCGTCAAAATGGGGACTCCACAGATTACCGTCATTATAGGGACTCAAGTCTATAAGCAAGGGAGTATAGATACATGCATTGCTCCGTAGATTACCGTCATTTAATGGGGTCCAAATTTATAAAGATGAGAATGAAGATACCTGCATCACTCCATAGTTTACTGTCAACATGGTGACTCCATAGATTACCCTCACTTCAGGGACTCCAGTGTGTTAGAATGTTATTGTAAATAAATGCATCACTCCGTATATTACTGTCATTATAGGGACTCCTGTTCATTTGCAAGGGAATATAGATACCCTGTACATGGGTTGTTCTATACATTACCCTATATATATATATAGGGAAGTAGCTGCCAAAGGAAGTGCGAGTTCTTTTCCAACTACCTCCTTTTTTGCGGAATTCTGGCGTCGTCTGCGCTATACCGGTCCTTATCCCGCGCAGAGAATGCTTCATATAATCGAGCATAATGGTCTGAGATTTATCTAAATCTGGCAATCTTGGTGTCATCTGAAAGGCCACATGTTGTGCTGACCATTTATATAAATTTCATATCCATATTTGCAGTAGTTAGGGAAATATATGCAAAAGGAAGTGCCAGTTCTTGTCTGGATGCTAGATATTTCTGCGTAATTCTGACTTTGCGCTATACCCGGTCCTGTACTTGCACAGTGAATGCTTCATGTATTCGAGCATAAAAAGTCTAAGAATTATATCTTAGTATCCTTTTTCATATCACAGTTAGGGAAATATCTGCCAAAGGAAGTGCAAGTTCTTGTCTGACTGTTTGATATTTTTGCGGAATTCTGGCTTCGTCTGCGCTATACTGGTCCTGATCCCAAGCAGAGACTGCTTCATATAATCGAGCATAAAAGGTCTGAAAATTATCTAAATCTGGCAATGTTGGTGTCATCTAAAAGCGCACATGTTCCTCTATCCATCCATATTTCCAGTAGTTGGAAAATAGCTGCCAAAGGAAGTGCAAGTTCTTTTCCAACTGCCTCCTTTCTTTTGCGGAATTTTTGCTTCGTCTGTTATATACCAGTCCATATCCCACGCAGAGAATGCTTTATATAATCGTGCATAAAAGGTCTCAGAATTATCTAAATCTGGCAATCTTGGTGTCATCTGAAAGGCCACATGTTCTTCTATCCATTCATATAAGTTTCATATCCATATTTGCAGTAGTTAGGGAAATAGCTGCCAAACTAAGTTCTAGTTCTTTTCCAAATGCCTCCTTTTTTGCGGAATTCTGGCTTCGTCTGCAATATACCGGTCCTTATCCCACGCAGAGAATGCTTCATATAATCGAGCATGAAAGGTCTGAGAATTATCTAAATCTGGCAATCTTGGTGTCATCTGAAAGGCCACATGTTTCCCTGTCCATTCATATAAGTTTCATATCCATATTTGCAGTAGTTAGGGAAATAGCTGCCAAACTAAGTTCTAGTTCTTTTCCAAATGCCTCCTTTTTGCGGAATTCTGGCTTCGTCTGCAATATACCGGTCCTTATCCCACGCATAGAATGCTTCATATAATCGAGCCTAAAAGGTCTGACAATTATCTAAATCCGGCAATCTTGGTGTCATCTGAAAGGCCACACGTTTCCCTATCTATTTGTAAAAGTTTCGTATCCATATTTGCAGTAGTTAGGGAAATAGCTGCCAAACTAAGTTGTAGTTCTTTTCCAAATGCCTCCATTTTTGCGAAATTCTGGCTTCGTCTGCATTATACCGGGCCTTATCCTGCGCAAAGAATGCTCCATGTAATCGAGCATAAAAGGTCTGAGAATAATCTAAATCTGGCAATCTTGGTGTCATCTGAAAGGCCACGTTTCCCTGTCCATTCTTATAAGTTTCATATCCATATTTGCAGTAGTAAGGGACATAGCTGCCAAACTAAGTTCGAGTTCTTTTCCAACTGCCTCTTTTTTTTGCGGAATTCTGGCTTCGTCTGCAATATACCGATCCTTATCCCACGCAGAGAATGCTTCATATAATCGAGCCTAAAAGGTCTGACAATTATCTAAATGTGGCAATCTTCGTGTCATCTGAAAGGCCACAAGTTTCCCTATCTATTTGTATAAGTTTCGTATCCATATTTGCAGTAGTTAGGAAAATAGCTGCCAAACTAAGTTCTAGTTCTTTTCCAAATGCCTCCTTTTTTGGCGGAATTCTGGCTTCGTCTGCGCTATACCAGTCCTTATCCCGCTCATGGACTGCTTAATATACTCGAGCATAAAAGGTCTCAGAATTATCTAAATCTGGCAATCCTGGTGTGATCTGAAAGGCCACATGTTTCCCTGTCCATTCATATAAGTTTCATATCCATATTTGCAGTAGTTAGGGAAATATCTGCCAAAGGAAGTGCAATTTCGTGTCCAATTGCCTGATATTTTTGCGGATTCCTTGCTTCGTCTGTGCGATACCGGTCCTTTTCCCGTGCAAGGATTGCTTCATATATTTGAGCATAAAAGGTCTGAGAATTATCTAAATCTTCCAATCTTGCTGTCATCTGAAAGGCCACATGTTCCCCTATCTATCTGTGTAAGTTTCATATCCTTATTTGCAGTAGTTAGGGAAATATCTGCCAAAGGAAATGCAAGTTCTTGTCTGACTGTTTGATATTTTTACGGAATTCTGGCTTCGTCTGCGCTATACCAGTCCTTATCCCGCGCAGAGAATGCTTCATATAATCGAGCATAAAAGGTCTGAGAATTATCTACATCTGGCAATCGTGTTGTTATCTGAAAGGCAACATAATTCCCTGCCCATTCATATAAGTTTCATATCCATATTTGCAGTAGTTAGGGAGATATCTTCCAAAGGAAATGCAAGTTCGTGTCCATTTTCCTGATATTTTTGTGGAATTCTGGCTTCGTCTGCAATATACCGGTCCTTATCCGGCGCAGAGAATGCTTCATATAATCGAGCATAAAAGGTCTGAGAATTATCTAAATCTGGCAATCTTGGTGTCATCTCAAAGGCACATAATTCCCTGCCCATTCATATAAGTTTCATATCCATATTTGCAGTAGTTAGGGAAATAACTGCCAAACTAAGTTCGAGTTCTTTTCCAACTGCCTCTTTTTTTTTGCGGAATTTTGGCTTCGTCTGCAATATACCTGTCGTTATCCCACGCAGAGAATGCTTAATATAATCGAGCACAAAAGGGCTGAGAATTATTTAAAGCTGGCATCGTTGGTGTGATCTGAAAGGTGACATGTTTCTCTATCCATTCATATCAGTTTCGTGTCCATATTTGCAGTAGTCAGGGAAATATCTTGCAAAGGAAATGCAAGTTCGTGTCCAATTTCCTGATTTTTTGCAAAATTCTGGCTTCGGCTGCACCTTACCGGTCCTTATCCTGCGCATTGAATGCTTCATATATTCCGGCATAAAAGGTCAAAAAAGTATCGAAATCAGGCAATCTTGGTGTCATCTGAAAGGCCACTTGTTTCAGTGTCCATTAATATGAGTTTCATATCCATATTTGCAGTAGTTAGGGAAATATCTTCCAAAGGAAATGCAAGTTCGTGTCCAATTGCCTGATATTTTAGCGGAATCCTTGCTTCGTCTGCGCTATATCGGTCCATATCCCGCGCAAGGATTGCTTCATATATTTGAGCAAAAAAGGTCTGGGAATTATCTAAATCTGGCAATGTTGGTGTGATCTGAAGGCACACATGTTTCCCTGTCCATTCATATAAGTTTCATATCCATATTTGCAGTAGTTAGGGAAATATCTGCCAAAGGAAGTGCAATTTCTTGTCTAAATGATTGATATCTTTGCCGAATTCTGGCTTCGTCTACGCTATACCGGTCCTTATCCCACGCAGAGAATGCTTCATATAATCGAGCATAAAAGGTCTGAGAATTATGTAAATCTGGCAATCTTGGTGTCATCTGAAAGGCCACATAATTCCCTGCCCATTCATATAAGTTTCATATCCATATTTGCAGTAGTTAGGGAAATATCTTGCAAAGGAAATGCAAGTTCGTGTCCAATTTCCTGATTTTTTGCGGAATTCTGGCTTCGTCTGCACCATACCGGTCCTTATCCCGCGCATTGAATGCTTCATATATTCGAGCATAAAAGGTCTAAAAAGTATCGAAATCAGGAAATCTTTGTGTCATCTGAAAGGCCAGATGTTCTTCTATCCAATCGTATAAGTTTCTTATCCATATTTGCAGTAGTTAGGGAAAAAGCTGCTAAAGAGAGTGCGAGTTCTTTTCCAACTGCCTCCTTTTTTTCGGAATTTTGGTTTCGTCTACACTATACTGGTCCGTATCCCGCGTAGAGAATGCTTCATATAATCGAGCATAAAAGGGGTGAGAAGTATCTAAATCTTGCAATCTTTGTGTCGTCTGAATGGCCACATGTTGCTCTATCCATTGACATAAATTTGATTTCCATATTTGCAGTAGTTGGGGAAATATCTTGGAAAGGAAGTGCCAGCTCTTGTCGGACGGCTTGATATTTTTCGTAAATCTGATTTTGCGTTATACCGGGTCCTGTACTCGCAAAGTGAATGCTTCGTGTAGTCGAGCATAAAAGGTGTGAAAATCATCAAAATATTGCACTCTTGGTGTCATCTGAAAGGCCACATGTGGCTTTATCCATTCATGAAAGTGTCGTTTCCATATTCGCAGTAGTTAGGGAAATATCTACAAAAGGAAGTGCAAGTTCTTGTACAACTGCCTCCTATCTTTGCGAAATTCTGGCTTCGTCTGCGCTACACCGGTTCTTATCCCGCGCAGAGAATGCTTCATATAATCGAGCCTAAAGGGTGTAAGAATTATCGAAATCTTCCAATCTTGCTGTCATCTGAAAGGCCACAAGTTCTTCTATCCATTCATATAAGTTTCATATCCCCTATCTATTCATATCAGTTCGATATCCATATCTGCAGTAGTTAGGGAAATATCTGCCAAAGGAAATGCAAGTTTTTGTCCAACTGCCTGATATTTTTGCGGAATTCTGGCTTCGTCTGCCCTATACCGGTCCTTATCCCGCGCAGTGAATGCTTCATATATTTGAGCATAAAAAGTTTCAGAATTATCTAAATCTTCCAATCTTGGCGTCATCTGAAAGGCAACATGTTCGTCTGTCCATTCATATAAGTTTGATTTTCATATTTGCATTAGTTAGGGAAATATCTTCAAAAGGAAGTGCAAGTTCTTGTCTGACTGCTTGATATTTTTGAGTAATTCTGACTTTGCGCTGTACCGGGTCCTGTACTCCTCAGTAAATGCTTTATGTATTCGAGCATAAAATGTCTACGAATTATCCAAACATTGCAACCTTGGTGTCATTGGAAAGGCCACATGTTCCTCTTTCCATTCATATATGTTTCCATTTCCATTTCCATATTTGCAGTAGTTAGGGAAATAGCTGCCAAAGGAAGTGCAAGTTCTTTTCCAACTGTTTCCCATTTATGGGGGAATTCTGGCTTCGTTTGTGCTATACCAGCTCTTATCCCGCGCAGAGAATGCTTCATATATTCGAGCATAAAAGGTCTTGAAATTATATAAATCTGGCAATCTTGGTGTCATCTGAAAAGGCATATGTTCTCCTATCTATTCATATAAGTTTCACATCCATATTTGCAGTAGTTAGGGATATATCTGCAAAAGGAAGTCGTAGTTTTTGTCCAACTGCCTCTTATTTTTGCAGAATTCTTGCTTCGTCTAAAACCCTTCCCTTTCAAGCCACACACAAAGTTTCAACCGCATCGGACATGTACTTTTCGAGGTTTAGTGGTTTGAAAAGTTCCCCTTTAATGTCATGTGACTTGTCTCCTGGTGACGACATCAGCACATGAGGTCAATATTCCTCTGACGCACCCCCTTCTCAAGATATCTGCAAGATTTGAACCCGATTAGTCTTGTACATCTGGAGATATAGGGCCTTCAAGAGTTTAATTTAATGTCACGTGACTTGTCTGCTCATGACGTCATCATCACATCAGGCAATTTTCCTCTTAAGCACTCTCTATTCAAGGTGTCTGCAAAATATGAACCCAATCAGACATGTACTTTAGAAGATATATGGGCCTCAAAGAGTGTATTCTCCACTGACATTGGTCTGCGAACCCCGTGTTATTTGCATAATCATAAATATGCATTGCACACTAAAAACCCAAAAATCTTTGATAATATCTAACATAAGAGTAATCGATTGCACATTTCACATTTTCTGTGTACAAAATATAAGAACAAAGATTGCAGGACCACTAGAGATGACATCTGTTGCCCTATCCTGAACATTTTGACGCAAAAATGAATTTCACTTTTGATAACTGTGACTAGAAGTTGAACTGTATGATATACACTTTAAAACTACTCTGCCAATTCTTTGGCAACTGTCGCCACGCTGAATCTGCAAGTTAAGGGTCTGATGTTGTCACTGACTTCATCACCCGTCCTGTTTGGGGTTCAGGACTTAATACGTCCCCACGCAGATCATCGGGTGTCACGAGCCTTTTTAATCAACGCAAAAGTAGAATCCAGGCAGAATTAACAACATCTGACGTGTTGATAACGCCGATACTGTCCGTTACGAAAAAAAAGCAATTATTTATGACGTTATCATTAACTGAGCTCAATATTTGCTCAAAGCACTTCCTCTCCAAGATATAAGCAAGGTTTCAACCCAGCATTAACACGGACAGACGCCTTATGTTGAAAAAACTTTACGGCCTTTTACCACTTTCAAACAATAAGTCTACTTCCGGTTTAAACCGGAAGGAATGGTTATGTACAAACCCTATGTTGCGCAACAACGCCATCCATGGTTAAATATAGGACAGTTTGTTGAAAATTGAAAGCCCAAGCAGGTGTAACCGTAATTCTGCAATAGCGCCCTCATAGCCTGATATAGGACATATAGAGCAAGAGCTTTTCCGGCTGTTGCCGAAACAGCTAAAAAAAAAGAACAAAAAGCCTGGAATGCCTTTTTCGCAACTTGCCAAAAAGCCGAAAGGGAAATAAAAAAAATTAATCAGAAAAGAAAGAGTTGTTCAGGCTGTTGCCGAAACAGCTAAAAAAATCAGAAAAGCAATACCTGTTTTGTGAGTTGCCGAAACAGCTAATTATAACATCTTTGCTCGTTATTTATCCTATCCAAGTGTTCCGGAAGCGCACCATCAGGGGTCAACTTTCAGGCTCTGTTATAGGTTTGCCCAACGGTTTTAGAAAGTGGTTTTGTTTCACCACTTATTTACCCATACAGTGTTATGCTCTTTAAGTTGCCCAACAGTCCAGCGATTCACCTGTTATTCCGCAAAGGGCAAAAGTATGCTCAATAATTTTGGGAAAGGACTGATTAAAAATGTAGCATATCAAACCCTTATTCAAAAGAAAACCGCTTCTGGTCATTGTCTTGAATGTCGACCTGATCCGACAACCCCCCCACACACACACACAAAACCGTCGAAAGGCTAACCCGTTCCTTCGGAGCGCTGGGCGGCATTATTTCCGCCCTACATTGTATGTACATGTATTTTGAATTTTTTCTTGGGGGGGGGGCATTTACTGTCGGACAGTGAGTGTGACCCAACTTGCAAAAACGCACAGTTGCATTCGATGTCCCTCTCTACGAGTACCTAAGGAGCCCCTAACGGAACAGGCACAATTAAGATTTTTTTAATTCCGTTCCCTTGAATTATCATTTCGTTCCCTCAAAATCATCTCGTTCCCACGAAATAATATAATAATAAGTACCACTCTATGTTACCCATCGTTTGCTCATATGCATGCAGCCCGTGTCAAGAAAGCCGACAAAATACATCGAATTCCAGTATCGGTTTCGCTTCAGGGGGTATTGCAACCTGAAAAAGGTATAATTAGCTAGAATCCCCAGAATTTTGGACGTGACTTTGATTTTTTGGTAGATAACGTCTCGTATAGCATCTTTTCTACGACTGACTGTAGTTTGACGTCATGGTGTGTGTTGCACTCAAGGTGTAAACTACGGCTGCATCCGAATCTCTTGTCAAGAGCTCGGTATAGGTCTTCGCTCCATTGGAAATGCGTGGAGACGCGTAGACAATAGACCAGCCGTAGCTCTGGAAGCCCAAGCCTCAGACGGTCGCGTTTGTCCAGGCTTTGGGGGTAGGAAATACATGGTTTTTAAGATTGATGCAAATTGACTCGCATACAGTTTGGGGAGATGCTTTTTTTCTCTCTTTGCAATAGTGGTCATTCTTTTGATTTACATTACGAAAAAAAATAATAATTGCATTATCTTCAGATCTTGGTCGTGCTTGTGCACACTGAGAGGGCCTATTTCAAGCGCGCCAATCACCAGCGCTGTTTTATCCCCTGCTTGGTACCCTGCTCAATATGTGCGCAAGTTGATCGACGACCAGTTTTCCATGGTGGCGCGAGCATTAGCATTACAATGCCTACGCACAAGAACGCATGTGTGGCCAAGTTGGCGGGTTTGTTCAAATGTGACTTCACAGGAGGTGAGTTTAAAGGTGAGAAATACCACTGGCTTACCATCCAACAATTGAAAATAAATGGAGAAATGACGGCAAAGACGATAACGAGATTTCCGTATCACAAACTCCACAAGTTTGGGCTTGGCTTTGTTGATTTTACACTGCTTTTGCTGTGGTAACTAGTGCACCCTGTATTTAAACATGGCGGCCCCACAGTGACTGTCAGGCATGCAGGCTGGGATTTTAACGGGGTTCCTTTGGTTTCTTAACTTGAAGCAGTAATGGAGAGACGAGGAACACTCCTGTGAGATTAATGCACATCTGGGATGTATTTTGACACTTTATTGTACTCAGCAGGTCTGGAAACAGCTCAAGCTATACAAGCACTGTAGGCCTAGCCTACTTCTGATAACAGCCCAACAGTAAATGTTAATAAAATGAAAAAAATAGGCCTAGGGAGTAATACGGGCCTGTGTACAGTTGTGTTGTAAATCTGAAACATGACTTTTGTCCAACAAATTTTTCAACCAATGAAAATCTCCAGCCTGTATGTGGGGCCAAAGTTACTAATTTGATGGTCAATGAGTAGTCTAAACAAAATGGAGGATAGTATGATTTGATGCGGTAAATGAAGAGAAAACATTACTTTACACCCCAGGAGAATTTGTCAGGAAGCCAAAGTCTTTAAAACTAGCTAGACCTATCCACTGAGGTTCAGAATTATAGAAATACATTATACAATCTGTAATTTCTACATATTTCACTGAACCTGGTAAAAATTGGGTAGAAAGTAGGCCTCATACTTTAAGTCTGTGTTGCATGGAGCCATGCATGGAGATCTTTACTGATTGCATGATGAAAGTCTTAAAATTGGAGGTTGTGCTAATCATTTCTGAATACAACTTAATTATTTTCAAAGATTCTTCCATGCCAAAATGATTTTGGTTATTTACCGTAAAATCTTTCTGTACTGAAAATACAATGGGGAGAGGTCTAGTTTCCAAGATAACTGTCCTCTTTGTTTTGTTCATCTGTCTATGTGCTGTCGGTATGTTTGTCAGTCTATCTGTTATTCATCTGTCTGTTATTCCGTTGTCTCTCCCCCTCTCTCTCAGTCATTCTCATTCAGATACGAAGGTTATTGTGGCAGCACTTATCATGTACACGTATGTTTCCTTCCTCAACTTAGTTTTACTTATTGTTTAGGGTTGTAGACTGGAATGCCAGTTAGCTTTTGTGACGGAAATGAAACATTTGCTGGATTGTTTTGTGAGTGAATGATCTTATGTAGTCAACTATGCAGTAGTTTTTTTCAAGCAGTGAAAATTTGTTTATTCTCGTCATTGTGCAAAACAAATCATGATATTCTTGCAATAGGGGTTTTCACAAGAATGTGAAACACATAAATATGAAGCCAGCGTTGAACTAAACGTCATCCTGATGGTCATTAGCTTTCAAAAGTTATTAAAGCCAGATTCAAGAACTTAAAAATCAAGTGCACTGTGATTTTATTCTGTCACAGCAACACATTGCTTAACCGAAAGTTCAATTGATGTTTGAATATTGTAGAATTTAGTTTATTTATGTCATGGAATGATACTCACTTCTAATGACACTGTTGTATGAAGAGGCTCAATATCTATTTTAAAAAACATTTGCATTTTTGGCTTTAACGTGTGTCATTACAAACATCCATTGCAAATATATACGTAGGGTACGTGTATATCTTCAGTGAAACCCCTACATGAAATGTTTTCAACGGTTTATGTTGCACTCTATGTTGGCAACACACGGTGCGGCGTCTCCATGTGAGAATAGGGCATGCAAAAGTATTGAACATTGGCTACGGCTCTCTACTGCTGCCTCTTTTGATCAAAATTTGAAGTCGTGTCGCAGGAGGTGGGACTGGATTATGGCTACCCCTGTAATGCACCACCCCATAAAATGCCAAGTATAACTAGATTGATACACCGGCAGTGCTGGGTGCACATACGTGAATTACAAATTCTCAATCAGCTCTCTCCATCTTTCCGATCCTTCAAAGCCCTGTGAGAATCGGCAAACAGGCTCCTCCACTCATATTTTCTTGCCATTTTTTTATTTTGCATGTTTTAATGACTGTTATGTGCATTCCTTTCAGCCAGAGCACAAGCCGCTGATGAGTCGTTGCTTACAGGACGACCAGCTTCTTGTCATTTCTCGATGATGGCCACTGTTGTTAAGGTGATTGTACTGTGATCTCTTACTGTAGCATTATGTCTATTTAAGGATCATGCTTGGTGAATATATTTATTTTGCCCAAATACCGGGTGACATGTATATGGGGAGCTATTAAAGGTAAAATGGTCCCCCAAATCCTCTGATTTTATTATGATTTCACATGCACCCTTGGAGGTTACGGTTAATACTGTTTATAATTTGGGAATGTTTTCTGCACAGAATGTGATCTCCTGTATTGGCCTTTAGTTGGACTGAGAGAGAACACTATTTCCTTGGCATCAGAGGCTCCTTTGGTACTAACTGTGCATCACTGGTTCATGAACGACGAGGATATGGTAGTAGCCCCATCGCTACCAACAAAATGAATACTCCCAACCAACACGGCTCTTTTCAACCAATTAAGTTGTGCTTCTACTCAAGGCAGATTGAAGAGATTGCTTGGCTGAAAAAACAGGTGGGATTGTTTAAATATAACCCCAGATCAACACTCCTCGTTTTGCAGTCTTGGTTGAAAACAAATCTTAAGAACTGAAAAAAGGTTGAGGGATGTATTATGTTAAATCATTACTTACAGGCTTGAGAAAAAGGACTTTTTGGGAAGTGTACATGTATTTAAGGTGTTTTGAATAATAAAATATACTAACTAGTCAAGCAACAATTGAAAAGAAATGGAAAAAATGACAACTAAGAAGATAATAAGATTTATATGAGAAACTCCAGTGATGTGGGCTTGTATATTATTTGGCCCTGATCTTTGTTGATTTGACACTGCTTTCAATGATGTTTCAACTACTGTTGTAAAGTGCACCTATATATTTTGAAATTGTGGCCTCCACATATGTGCAGTAATACAGATTGGAATTCAAACATGGTTTAGTTTCCCTAGTTTCAGTAGTTTGACAGAGAGACAAGAGCAAGCTCGTCCCTGGAGGCCGTTCTCTGGAGTGTAACAAATCAGAGATATCTTATCACTGGTGACACTACTCAACAGGTATGGAAACAGTCTACATCATATTCTGATATTAGTCCATGGTTATGGTAATAATGAAATGCCTGGTTGTCCTGTAGATCTTGATCTTGGGTTTTGTCTTTAAGTTTTCAACTAATGAGAATTTCCGGCCTTTAAGGTTGGGTTGAATTAAACTTCAAAAAATGGATGGAATTATTTGGTATGGTTGGACAATTTGTGCCAAAGTGAACAGAAATAAGACAGAAGCTGCATCTACAGGCTGCTTGTTGTGAAGGGGGAGTGTACTGAAATGAAATGTCCTCATTCCTGGATCCAAATTACATACAAGGATGAGTGTACACATTCCACAAGGGTTGTTTAAAAAAATCTGGACTTGTTTTATTTTATCAGCCAACATTTTACTCACTGAAGCCATCTTTCTGTGTCAAATACATGAAAGGTGCAATGCATCAGGTTGTTACAGTATGGCATGCTAGCCCACAGTAGGTACAATTCGCTCTTTGCATGCTGCCGCCCCAGGCATGCAGAATCTCGATCTTGATCTTTACAAAATCGGTTTAGTGATTTCCATGTATGTTGCTTGGTCATTCTGTGCATGCTGTGTCGGATCTTATACTGTACGATTGGACAATGTTTCAGAAGCTGATTGTGACACGATTGTACAATCTGCCAGATTGAGGCTCTCCATGCCTATGGCGGCAGCATGCAGAATAAATAACGTGTGCGGCCAGAGTTTCTTTCATGATATCCTTAACACAGGCTGGCTTCTATCATACACACCAAGGATTCAACATTGGCTGGGAAGTATGATGTAAGCCATCTTGACAATAATTCTTTGGTGTTCCACATGCCTGGAAGAAGGTCATTTAGGGAAGCACTTATAACTTACTTTTCTCCATCTTTCTCATTCTCCACTGCCCTCTGAGAATCAGTTAATCCAAACTAATGCACTCATGTTGTATTGTCATTTCTTCCTTCTGCATGTTTTTAATGACTGTATTGTGTGTCCATCTCAGTCAGAGCACAAGCCGCTGAGTGAGCCGCTGTTCATGGTACATCCAACTTCTTGATGATGGGGTTCCTGTGCTCGTTGATGAGGTGATCGGACTGTGATCTTTTGCTGCTGCCTGCTGTGTAAAAGGTACGTGGGTCCAATGTTGTTGGTTATTCCAAAGGTATAATTCACTGATTCAGTCCCCTGTGGACTCATATATATTTCATATATGGACCCAAAACATAATGATGTCAAGCTGTTTTTTTACTTGGACAGTTATTGCTTCCCACCTTACTGCCTTAGGAAACTAAGCATGACGTCATTATGTTACAGGTCTCTTCACTTTTCCAAAAGTTGACAGGGACAGAGGTCCTTCTCTGTGGATTAATTTAATTTTCGCATAAACCTGGGTGACATACCTGTGTATGGGGAGCCATAATTTAATACCATTGATAAATTTTGGATGGCAGGTAAAATGTGAAATATCAGAGAGTGTTTGGCCCAACCCCCTTCGGTGTATGCAAAATCCTATTGAATCAGACGATTTTGGACTGTCTAAATTTTCTTCTTTCTTGGGCTGTTGAAAGAGCCCAAGAAAGTAGAAGGGGTGTCAGTTTAAAATGGCTGCTTCGAAGCTTTAGAATTATGTCTTTTCAGGAGTTGTGTTTGCTGATCAACCAACAATTAAAGAGAGTTGAAACAAAGGTCAATACGAAAATGAGAGTTAAAGACTATAAAGACATCGCAGTGATGTCTACTTGTATGTTATTCGGCTCTGATCTTTGTTTACTTGACTCTGTGGTTTTATTAGCTGTAGCATTGATGAAGAGACAAGACCAAGTCCCTTAGAGACAGTTTTCTGGAGTTTAACACATCACTGGCAACTGGCATTACTGATGACACAACTCACTCGGTAAGCACTTTATATCATGTTCTGATTTGAGCCTAACAATGAAAGTCATGTTCCAGATTTTGAACAATATCTGTACATAATTTTGTATACATGTACAATTGTTCTGTAAAATCTGGAGCATGGCTTATTCGGCTCCACTCTGGAGGATGACGAGAGCATGCTGGATGAAACGTCAAGCACACACTCTACAGTTCTTATCAGAACCATACCTTTTCCAGGGGAGATCTATCCACATGATGTAACCACAAGCCCTGTTTTTAGTCTCCACCATGTAAAGCGTCAAGTTTTATTTAATGGAGGTGAATACTTAGGGCAGTTATGCTTCATGGTTTCCCATTTGTAAGTTGGTCTTGTTAGTGGATGGTTTTGCAGCAAATTTGGCTCTATATAAGGCCTAATCCAAACTAAGCTTTTGCCTGTGACTGTAGGGTTGGTGAAAATCAACTGATCTTGTTGTCATTTTGTTGAATGTTTCATTCTGATATTCCTACATTCAAGAGAACTATACACAAATGAAGGCGAAAGCTTGGGTCAGTCATTATGTCTGCTAGTAGTCTTCTCCCTCTTGTACTTGTTAGTCAATCTGTTTTAGTAGTTAGTTTGGCCTGTGTATATGACGACAGTCTTCAAATGGTCGAAAGGTTTACCTTGGTTAATTGTGATGGGTACCATCTCTTCAATTATTCTTATTATTTGACCATCACTAGAACAAACTAAGCAAAATTAAACAAAAATTATGTAAAAAACAACAGAAGCACAAATACAAGTAAATATAAGCAGTAGCAGGGACCAGGGATAAAAATCTGAATACATAACGAGACAAATATCAGTTATGCGGGTCAGCAGGGACTGCAAAAGTAAAATAAACTACTATTACCCCTGTTTATGCTCATATCGTTAACAAGACAAATTAACCATAACAAAGGAAACAGTGGTCCCCACACATGTGATCAAAATGACAGCCCAAAAAAGAAAAACAAATCTTAGGAGAACGTTTCATTTCCATATTTCCATGTGAATTAATCATGTGAATTTACTCATTTAAAAAATATCCAGTTTTAATCAAGTCCTCTGTGCCCTCCTTTTGAGGTGATTTTATTGGCTTGTTGGTAATTTTGGTTTTTTGTCATTTATTATTCATGTGATGCCTTTAATCGTAAATCATGTCATCCTAATTAAACATTTGTCTGTGATTTGTTTACACCTGTACTCAGTACCACAATTACGGCCAAGATTTGGACTCTAGCACTGTGCCTATCTGTTCTACACGTTAGTCTTCTGCTGCTGGTCAAACAGTGATACGCTCCATGCTGTGACATGCTCAGCCTCAATAAAAGTAACAACAGCATGATTTTGATTTCCTCAACATAACAGAACTGATAATTTGCAACTGTTGCAGTGACCGTTTGTCTTGTGGTGGCAACAAAAGGTTTTGTTGAAAGGTTGCTACTTTGCATGGTTTTTCTGTACCATCTGGTGTACCTCAAGGAAGTGTCTTGAGCCCAATCCAGTTCTTATGTATACCAACGACTTTCCTTATCACATCTTGTCAGCTAGCACTTTATTTGGTAACAGTGCTCTTGTGTATAGGCCAATATAATGTGTCTGATGACCTTCAAGATATTCATGGCTTCCAAAGATGGTGTCATGCTAATAAAATGCATCTCAATACATTACTAAGGAAACCAAAGTTTTGCTTATGCTAGGATGATCAAAGAAAATAGTGGACCTGAACTGTAACTTAGTTAACATGCAGTTTGAAGCTGATAATGAGTACACGATTTCTCGAGAGTCACTACCAAATCAAACAGACTTAGTATGTCTTGCTTTCATCTTGCAAGTTTCTAGTGTTGACTATTCTGGAATACAAGTAGCCTATCTGGTACCTTCACAACAGGAACCTTATACATTGACAAATTAGAACAGAATTCAACGTTGAGCAACCAGGATAATTCTCTAGTGAAGAAGATTTAAAATGGATTACACGGATTGGTTGCATATATACATTGAATTTGTCTTTACGTGAATCTAAAAGCATCCATCTTTTGCTTACATTTATTGTTAGAGGTCTTCATAGAGCTTTTGACCGTGAAATAGTCTTAGTGAACAGGTGCTACATTGAAACGATCAGGCTGGACAAACCTTAGGGCACTAATTAAAAAACTTCATCATTTTGCCAATTACATGCTCTTGAGATGACCTACATGTACCTGAACGTTTGAGAACTGAAGTGGTTTAAATAACCCTTCAACACGGGATCAACTTACCAAGTACCCACTTGAATTTGAAACTATATGAAACTTGACAGAGTACTGATTGAATTTGCAGTTGAGTACCCTTGTAATAAGGTCGTTGGGACTGGCAAGTTGTGGGAGGGTCACTGTGTTGTTTGGTGCAAGGAAGCACAAAATGGGGGGGGGGGATTTGAATACCTAGGATTTGCCATGTGGGCCAGATGTGTCATTGGTTTTCCTTTTGTCGGTCGGTCTTCAACTGTATTTTGTTATTTCATGGTTTCTTTCTTTATTTTCGGTTTTTACACAATACATTTCTTTCATTGTTTTGGGTTACTTATTGATTGATTGTTTTGTTTCTGTAGTTAATTTAATTTTCTTATTTTAATGTATTTGTATTTATTTATCTTATTTTTGCGATCTGAATGTACTTTTTCTTTTCGATTTATTTATTTGCCATTTCTTGAATCATATTTTCCTTGTGCAGTTACTTTATTGTGTATATGTGTGCACGTTTATGTAAAACCTGGAACTTCAGAAATGAAGGCTTACGGGTGACAGTTACTGGATTAACTGTTTTCTCTCCGGGCATTAGTAATGTTTGTGTTTGTGATTTCCGTGTATTATGTGTCATGTGTTTTGTTTAATGTTGTTCTGTTCTTTTTTATGAAAAATGCCGAATAAATGAAAGTGTTTCCCTCATTGTACACACGTTAGTTGGTCTCTTTTGGTCGAAGAGTTTTTATCTCCGAGGGTAAGTAGGTTGACAAATGGTCCGAATGGGCTAGCTTGGGGTGACTCGACAAGGATGCAAATTTCACTATCCCCTGGAGAAAATTTTATTTCGATATTTGGAAACATTAAACAAAAAGGTTTCATATTGTTTTGGTTTTGCATGCTACACACGTCCAATACACGCCACGTTGTCTCCATATCCGATATTAAATTGTCAAGAGATGGCTGATCCTGGAGTCTTTGGAAAGGTTATATTTTTATCATCCAAAAAGAAAATTTCATGCCATTTTGCATCAGAACAGACATGGGGGGTCAGAGTTTTTCTTAGACATGCTTCCTATTTCGTTCGTTTTCGCTTTGCACACACGGTTGTCGGTCTGCGTCTGCCGCTACATGTCTCCATAGCCGAGTTTACAGTAAATATTCTGACACAGTCAAAATGGGCTGACCTTGATATCTTCGGAGACGGTAAATATTTCTCTGTCCATTGAGATAATTTTCCTGTCCATATTTAAGCTGAAGCTTTGGAAATACCTGCGAAAGAAGGCTAGAGTTGTCCCACTGCTCTTTGTTCTCACTTTACCGAGACACTTCAGCGCACAGTGTGATTGCAATATTTTTGCCAAACAAGTTTCAGATTGCTTGAAATGTGGTAGACATGATGACAATCAAAGGGCACATTTTCCTCTATCCGTTGACTTAAGTTTCATATTCATAATATGCTGAACAAGGCAAGAGTTCTTGTCTGAGCTAGTGCTTCCTGTGTTTTTGCGATTTGTCCTTTGTTCACACATTACAGGTCTTCCAAGCAGCAAATTCAGCTTTGGCGTGGGGGGGGGGCCAAACTGAATACAGTTTCGGGCTTATTCAGCATGATTTTGGGGAAGAAGAACTTTCAAAAGCGTGACGGTCGTGACATCCTTGTTTTTATGTCTTGGTATTGTTTTCTCATGATATTGGTGCTGATATACCCATTACTCCCTTTCTCACACACCTACAAAGTATTTTTAGTGAACAAAATTGTGGCAGGGGCATGCCCCCCACCCTTGCGTCCACTGGCTGGACCATTGCCTCTTCCTGAGCAGAGAATGGCTCCATTATATTCGAGCATAAAAGTGCAGAAATTTGTCCAAATGTGGCATTCATGGCGGCATCTGAAATAGTACATATTCCTCTGTCCATTAGTCGAAGTTTCAGATCCAAATTTGTTATTATTAGGGAAATACCCATCGAAGAAGGCAAGAGTTCATGTCTCACTGCTTGTTATTTTTGTGCAATTCTGCCTTTGTGCACACTATACTGATCCTCTTCCTGCGCACATGGCTCAATATTTGCGCATAATAATTGCACATATTTAAAGCTCCTAACATCTAACTATTTCAAGATCTAAAATCGTAAGTAGTCCAAGTTTCAAATCTTGCAGTTATTTCTGAATTTGGTGATTTAGGTATTTCGATATTTTGTCATTTTGCTATATGACCCTTTAATTCTGAAATTTGTTCACCTATCTCATTTGCTGCACACCCATGTTTAGTCCAGTCTGAATTCCAACATAACTAAAGGTGCATGGATCAAACTTTTTGAAGAAATCAATTCCTCAATAGTCCAAGACTCAAGTTTAGATAGAGATAGTTTGAAATTTGGCTGTTTAGTTACACTGGTATTGAGTATTTTCTTAGCCCTTCTTTAAACTTTGGAAATTCGTAAATATTTTAACCTAGCGCATTTGCTGCATTCCGATGTATTCCCGTCTGAATATTTATAAGTAAAGCTCCAAAAATTTAACCTTTTCAAGGAATCACAACCTGAATAGTCCAAGACTCAAATAGTGCAGGTATTTACACATTTAACTATTTATTTAGACAGATACTGAGTCTTTTGTTTCCTCTGCCTAAACTTTAGAAATTCGTATATATTTAAGCCTGTTTCATCCCTTTTTTCCCGATGTTTTTCAGTCTGAGTTCCCACCTAACTAAAGCTCCAAATCTAAATTTTTGAATAAAATCCATTTCTCAATATTCTGAGACTCAAACTGTGCTGATATTTAGAAATCTGGCTATTAAGTTAGACTTTTATTGAGTCGCCTTATCCTTAACTTTTAAAATTCGTACATATTTGACCCTACCGCATTTTCTTTATTTTAATGTTTTCTCGTCTGAATTGCAACATATAACGTAAGCTCGAAAACTCTAACAAATTCAAGAAATCAATTCCTGAATAGTCCAAGACTGAAATCGTGCAGGTATTTAGAAATTTAGCTATTTAATATAGAGTCTTTTTGAAGCCCTACCCTCAACTTTGGGAATTTGCACATATTATTTTGACCCTACCACATTTGGTGCATTACGAGGCTTTCCCCAATGAATTCCAACATAACTAAAGCTCCAAAATTCTAAATTTTTCAAGACAGAAATTCCGCAAATGTCCAAGACTAGAATCGTGCAGGATTTAGAAATTTGGCGATTTAGTTAGACAAATATTGAGTCTTTTTGTAGTCCTACCCTTCACTTTAAAAAGAAAATCGTACATATTTCATATGTACGATTTCATATCTCAATTGCTGCATAGCAACATTTCCTAAGAATTCCAACATAACTGCAGCTCCCAAAATATCTAAATATTTAAACTTAAATAGCACAAGTATTTTGAAATATGGTGATTTAGTTAGACAGATACGGAGTCTTTTATAGCCCTACCCTTAACTTTAAAAAAATCGTACATATTTTTCCCTTTCTCATTTGCTGCAATACGATGTATTCCACTATGAATTCCAACATAACTGAAGCTCCACAAATCTAAAGTTTTCAAGAAATCAGTTCCTCAGTAGTCCAAGACACAAATTGTGGGGGTATTAGGAAATTTCGCGATTTAGTTATACAGATATGGAGTCCTTTTATAGCCCTAGCTTGAAAAACAAAGTTGTACATATTTCCCCCGGCCCATTTGCTGCATTTTGATATATTCCCCTAAGAATTTCAACATAACTGAAGCTCAACAAATCTAAATTTTTCAAGAAATCAATTCGTCAATAGTCCAAGACTCAAATTGTGCAGGTACTTAGAAATTTTGCGATTGAGTTAGAAACATACGGTGTCTTTTTGATGCCCTACCCTTAACTTAAACATTATGGGGTCCGAAATTTATAAGGATGAGAAAGAAGATACCTGCAAGACTCTACAGATTACCATCAATATGGGGACAAAAGTCAGCATGAGAATGTATATACATACATCTCTCTCATAGATCATCGTCAATATTTGTACTCCATAGATTACCGTTATTATATGATCTCTAGTGTATTAGCTAGATTAGATTACTATCAGTATGAAGATACCTTCATAATTCCATAGACTGCCGTCAATATGAGGACATCAGTGTATCAGCAGGAGAATGTACACACATAAATTAGTCCATAAATTATATGTGCATCAGTCAATAGACTACCGTCAATATGGGTACAACAGAGTACCAGCATGAGAATGTAGATACATACATAACTCCATAGATCACCGTCAATATACGGACTCCATAGTTTGCCGTCATTATGGTGCTCAGTCATGCATGACAGGAGGGATACCCACCAAGGTATTGTTTAATAGAAATAATACTGCTTCTACTTTTCGGAGATCCTTTTACATTATAATAATATCTCATGGTATGGGCATATTAACCCCTTTCTTCAGGGTTAAGTTTTTTTCTGGGACACCCTGTAGATACACATCTTACTCCATACATTACCGTCATTATGGGGACAACAGAGTATCAGCATGAGAGAGTAGATACAAACATCACTCGATAGATAACCGTCAATGTGGGGACAACATTGTATCACCATGAGAATGTAGAATACATACATCACTCCATATATTACCGTCAATATGGGGACTCCACAGATTGCCGTCATTATACGGACTCCAGTGTACTATAGTCATGTAAAAGTAGATCCATGTACATCACTCCATATATTACCGTCAATATGGAAATTCCACAGATTACCGTCATTATAGGGACTCCAGTGTATAGTCAAGTAAATGTAGATACATATACATCACTCCATATATTATCGTCAATATGGAGATTCCACAGATTACCGTCATTATAGGGACTCTAGTGTAAATGTAGATACATACATCACTCCATATGTTACCATCAAAATGGGGACTCCACAGATTACCGTCATTATAGGGACTCAAGTCTATAAACAAGGGAGTATAGATACATGCATTGCTCCGTAGATTACCGTCATTATATGGGGTCCAAATTTATAAAGATGAGAATGAAGATACCTGCATCACTCCATAGTTTACTGTCAAAATGGTGACTCCATAGATTTCCCTCACTACAGGGACTCTAGTGTGTTAGAATGTTATTGTAAATAAATGCATCACTCCGTATATTACTGTCATTATAGGGACTCCTGTTCATTTGCAAGGGAATATAGATACCCTGTACATGGGTTGTTCTATACATTACCCTATATATATAGGGAAGTAGCTGCCAAAGGAAGTGCGAATTCTTTTCCAACTGCCTCCTTTTTTTGCAGAATTCTGGTTTCGTCTGCGCTATACTGGTCCTTATCCCGCGCAATGAAAGCTTCATATAATTGAGCATAAAAGGTCTGAGAATTACCTAAATCTTCCAATCTTGCTGTCATCTGAAAGGCCACATGTACCTCTATCTATTAATTTAAGTTTCATATCCAAATTTGCAGTAGTTAGGGAAATATCCGCCAAAGGAAGTGTCAGTTCTTGTCTGACTGTTTGATATTTGTGTGGAATTCTGGCTTCGTCTGCGCTATACCGGTCCTTTTCCCGCGCAGAGAATGCTGCATATAATGGGGCATAATGGTCTGAGATTTATCTAAATCTGGCAATCTTGGTGTCATCTGAAAGGCCACATGTTGTGCTGACCATTCATATAAATTTCATATCCATATTTGCAGTAGTTAGGGAAATATATGCAAAAGGAAGTGCCAGTTCTTGTCTGGATGCTAGATATTTCTGCGTAATTCTGACTTTGCGCTCTACCCGGTCCTGTACTCGCACAGTGAATGCTTCATGTATTCCAGCATAAAAAGTCTAAGAATTATATCCTAGTGTCCTATTTCATATCATAGTTAGGGAAATATCTGCCAAAGGAAGTGCAAGTTCTTTTCAGACTGTTTGATATTTTTGCGGAATTCTGGCTTCGTCTGCGCTATACTGGTCCTTATCCCATGCAGATACTGCTTCATATAATCGAGCATAAAAGGTCTGAGAATTATCTAAATCTGGCAATGTTGGTGTGATCTTAAAGCGCACATGTTTCCCTGTCCATTCATATAAGTTTCATATCCATATTTGCAGTAGTTAGGGAAATATCTTCCAAAAGAAATGCAAGTTCGTGTCCAATTCCCTGATATTTTTGCGGAATTCTAGCTTCGTGTGCGATATACCGGTCCTAATCCCACGCAGAGAATGCTTCATATAATCGAGCATAAAAGGTCTGAGAATTATCTAAATCTGGCAATCGTGGTATCATCTGAAAGGCCATATGTTCCTCTGTCCATTCATATGACTTTCATATCCATATTTGGAATAGTTAGGGAAATATCTGCCAAAGGATGTGCGAGTCCTTTTCCAACTGCCTCTTTTTTTGCGGAATTCTGGCTTCGTGTGCGATATACCGGTCCTAATCCCACGCAGAGAATGCTTCATATAATCGAGCATAAAAGGTCTGAGAATTATCTAAATCTGGCAATCGTGGTGTCATCTGAAAGGCCACATGTTCTTCTATCTATTGGTATAAGTTTCATATCCATATTTGCAGTAGTTAGGGAAATATCT
>NC_141786.1:19210954-19299277 GCF_054643075.1 Acanthaster planci | reverse complement strand
AGGCCACGTGTTTCTCTATCCATTCATATAAGTTTCATATCCTTATTTGCAGTAGTTAGGGAAATAGCTGCCAAAAGAAGGGCCAGTTCTTGTCTGACTGCCTGATATTTTTGCAGATTTCTGGCTTCGTCTGCGCTATCCTGGTCCTCAGCCCCTGCAGAGAATGCTTCATATAATCGAGCATAAAAGGTCTGAGAATTATCTAAATCTTGCAATCCTGGTGTCATCTGATAGGCCACTTGTTCCTCTATCCATTCATATACGTTTCATATCCATATTTGCAGTAGTTAGGGAAATATCTGCCAAAGGAAATGAAAGTTTTTGTCCAACTGCCAGATATTTTTGCGGAATTCTGGCTTCGTCTGCGCTATCATGGTCCTTATCCCGCGCATAGAATGCTTCATATAATCGAGCATAAAGGGTCTGAGAATTATCTAAATCTTGCAATCTTGGTGTCATTTGAAAGGCCACGTGTTTCTCTATCCCTTCATATAAGTTTCATATCCATATTTGCAGTAGTTAGGGAAATAGCTGCCAAAAGAAGTCCCAGTTCTTGTCTGCCTGCTTGCTATTTTTGCAGAATTCTGGCTTCGTCTGCGCTATACTGGTCCTTATCCCGCACATAGAATGCTTCATATAATCGAGCATAAAAGGTCTGAGAATTATCTAAATCTGGAGAACTGTGTTGTCATCTGAAAGGCCACATGTTCCTCTATCCCTTCATATAAGTTTCATATCCAAATTTGCAGTAGTTGGGGAAATATCTGCCAAAGGAGGTCCCAGTTCTTGACTGAATGTTTGATATTTTTGCGGAATTCTGACTTCGTCTGCACTATACTGGTCCTTATCCTGCGCAGAGAATGCTTCATATAATCGAGCATAATAGGTCAGAGAATTATCTAAATCTTGCAATCTTGGTGTCATCTGATAGGCGACATGTTTTTCTATCCATTCTTAAAAGTTTCATATCGATATTTGCAGTAGTTAGGGAAATATATGCCAAAGGAAATGTAAGTTCTTGTCTGACTGTTTGAAATTTTTGCGGAATTCTGGATTCGTCTGCGCAATACTGGTCCTCAACCCAAGCATAGAATGCTTCATATAATCAGGCATAAAAGGTCGGAGAATTTTCTAAATCTTCCAATCTTGGTGTCATATGGTAGGCCACATGTTTTTCTATCCATTCATATAAGTTTCATATCCATATTTGCAGTCGTTAGGGAAATAGCTAGCAAAGGAAGTGCAAGTTTGTGTCCAACTGCGTGATATTTTTTGCAGAATTCTTGCTTTGTCTGCCCGATACTGGTCTTTATCCCGCGCATAGAATGCTTCATATAATCGAGCATAAAAGGTCTGAGAATTATCTAAATTTTGCAATCTTGGTGTCATCTGATAGGCCACATGTTTTTCTATCCCATCATATTAGTTTCATATCCATATTTGCAGTAGTTAGGGAAATATCTGCAAAGGCAAATGCAAGTTTGTGTCCAACTGCCTGATATTTTAGCGGATATCTGGCTTCGTCTGCACTATCCTGGTCCTTATCCCGCGCATAGTACGCTTCATATAATTGAGCATAAAAGGTCTGAAAATTATCTAAATCTTTCAATCTTGGTGTCATCTGATAGGCGACATGCTTTTCTATCCATTCTTAAAAGTTTCATATCCATATTTTGAGTAGTTAGGGAAATAGCCGGCAAAGGAAGTGCAAGTTTGTGTCCAACTGCCTGATATTTTTTGCGGAATTCTGGCTTTGTCTGCGCTATACTGGTCCTTATCGCACGCAGAGATTGCTTCATATAATCAGCCATGAAAGGTCTGCGAATTTTCTAAATCTTCCGATCTTGGTGTCATCTGATAGGCCACATGTTTCTCTATCCAATCATATACGTTTCATATCCATATTTGCAGTACTTAGGGAAAGAGCTGGAAAAGGAAATGCAAGTTTGTGTCGAACTGCTTGATATTTTTGCGGAATTCTGGTTTCGTTTGCGCTATACTGGTCCTTATCCCCTGCAGAGAATGTTTCATATAGTCGAGCATAAAATGTCTGAGAATTATCTTAACCTTGCATTCGTGGTGTCATCTGAAAGGCCACGTGTTTCTCTATCCATTCATATAAGTTTCATATCCTTATTTGCAGTAGTTAGGGAAATAGCTGCCAAAAGAAGGGCCAGTTCTTGTCTGACTGCCTGATATTTTTGCAGATTTCTGGCTTCGTCTGCGCTATCCTGGTCCTCAGCCCCTGCAGAGAATGCTTCATATAATCGAGCATAAAAGGTCTGAGAATTATCTAAATCTTGCAATCCTGGTGTCATCTGATAGGCCACATGTTTCTCTATCCATTCATATACGTTTCATATCCATATTTGCAGTAGTTAGGGAAATAAATGCCAAAGGAAATGCAAGTTTTTGTCCAACTGCCAGATATTTTTGCGGAATTCTGGCTTCGTCTGCGCTATCATGGTCCTTATCCCGCGCATAGAATGCTTCATATAATCGAGCCTAAAGGGTCTGAGAATTATCTAAATCTTGCAATCTTGGTGTCATCTGAGAGGCGACATGTTTCTCTATCCTTTCGTAAAAGTTTCATATCCATATTTGCAGTAGTTAGGGAAATAGCTGCCAAAAGAAGTCCCAGTTCTTGTCTGACTGCTTGATATTTTTGCAGAATTCTGGCTTCGTCTGCGCGATACTGGTCCTTATCCCGCGCATAGAATGCTTCATATAATCGAGCATAAAAGGTCTGAGAATTATCTAAATCTTGCAATCTTGGTGTCAAATGATAGGCCACATGTTTCTCTATCCTTTCGTAAAAGTTTCATATCCATATTTGCAGTAGTTAGGGAAATATCTGCCAAAGGAAATGAACGTTTTTGTCCAACTGCCTGATATTTTTTGCGGATTTCTGGCTTCGTCTGCGCCATCCTTGTCCTCAGCCCCTGCAGAGAATGCTTCATATAATCGAGCATAAAAGGTCTGAGAATTATCTAAATCTTGCAATCCTGGTGTCATCTGAAATTCCACTTGTTCCGCTATCCATTCATTTAAGTTTCCTATCCATATTTGCAGTAGTTAGGGAAATATCTGCCAAAGGAAATGCAAGTTTGTGTCCAACTGCCAGATATTTTTTGCGGAATTCTGGCTTCTTCTGCGCTATCATGGTCCTTATCCCGCGCATAGAATTCTTCATATAATCGAGCATAAAGGGTCTGAGAATTATCTAAATCTTGCAATCTTGGTGTCATCTGAGAGGCGACATGTTTCTCTATCCTTTCGTAAAAGTTTCATATCCATATTTGCAGTAGTTAGGGAAATAGCTGCCAAAAGAAGTCCCAGTTCTTGTCTGACTGCTTGATATTTTTGCAGAATTCTGGCTTCGTCTGCGCGATACTGGTCCTTATCCCGCGCATAGAATGCTTCATATAAGCGAGCATAAAAGGTCTGAGAATTATCTAAATCTTGCAATCTTGGTGTCAAATGATAGGCCACATGTTTCTCTATCCATTCATATACGTTTCATATCCATATTTGCAGTAGTTAGGGAAATATCTGCCAAAGGAAATGAAAGTTTTTGTCCAACTGCCAGATATTTTTGCGGAATTCTGGCTTCGTCTGCGCTATCATGGTCCTTATCCCGCTCATAGAATGCTTCAAATAATCGAGCATAAAGGGTCTGAGAATTATCTAAATCTTGCAATCTTGGTGTCATTTGAAAGGCCACGTGTTTTTCTATCCCTTCATATAAGTTTCATATCCATATTTGCAGTAGCTAGGGAAATAGCTGCCAAAAGAAGTCCCAGTTCTTGTCTGCCTGCTTGCTATTTTTGCAGAATTCTGGCTTCGTCTGCGCTATACTGGTCCTTATCCCGCACATAGAATGCTTCATATAATCGAGCATAAAAGGTCTGAGAATTATCTAAATCTGGAGAACTGTGTTGTCATCTGAAAGGCCACATGTTCCTCTATCCCTTCATATAAGTTTCATATCCAAATTTGCAGTAGTTGGGGAAATATCTGCCAAAGGAGGTCCCAGTTCTTGACTGACTGTTTGATATTTTTGCGGAATTCT
This sequence comes from Acanthaster planci, assembly GCF_054643075.1. Classification (NCBI taxonomy): domain Eukaryota; kingdom Metazoa; phylum Echinodermata; class Asteroidea; order Valvatida; family Acanthasteridae; genus Acanthaster; species Acanthaster planci. The sequence goes on along the minus strand of NC_141786.1, from coordinate 19,295,205 downwards.
GACTTCGTCTGCACTAAACTGGTCCTTATCCTGCGCAGAGAATGCTTCATATAATCGAGCATAATAGGTCTGAGAATTATCTAAATCTTGAAATATTGGTGTCATCTGAAAGGCCACATGTTCCTCAATCCCTTCATATAAGTTTCATATCCAAATTTGCAGTAGTTAGGGAAATATCTGCCAAAGGAGGTCCCAGTTCTTGACTGACTGTTTGATATTTTTGCAGAATTCTGGTTTTGTCTGCGCTATACTGGTCCTTATCCCCTGCAGAGAATGTTTCATATAATCGAGCATAAAGGGTCTGAGAGTTATCTAAATCTTGCAATCTTGGTGTCATCTGATAGGCGACATGTTTTTCTATCCATTCTTAAAAGTTTCATATCGATATTTGCAGTAGTTAGGGAAATATATGCCAAAGGAAATGTAAGTTCTTGTCTGACTGTTTGAAATTTTTGCGGAATTCTGGATTCGTCTGCGCAATACTGGTCCTCAACCCAAGCATAGAATGCTTCATATAATCAGGCATAAAAGGTCGGAGAATTTTCTAAATCTTCCAATCTTGGTGTCATATGATAGGCCACATGTTTTTCTATCCATTCATATAAGTTTCATATCCATATTTGCAGTCGTTAGGGAAATAGCTAGCAAAGGAAGTGCAAGTTTGTGTCCAACTGCCTGATATTTTTTGCAGAATTCTTGCTTCGTCTGTGCTATACTGGTCCTTATCCCACGCATAGAATGCTTCATATAATCGAGCATAAAAGGTCTGAGAAACATCTAAATTTTGCAATCTTGGTGTCATCTGATAGGCCACATGTTTCTCTATCCCATCATATTAGTTTCATATCCATATTTGCAGTAGTTAGGGAAATATCTGCAAAGGCAAATGCAAGTTTGTGTCCAACTGCCTGATATTTTAGCGGATATCTGGCTTCGTCTGCACTATCCTGGTCCTTATCCCGCGCATAGTACGCTTCATATAATTGAGCATAAAAGGTCTGAAAATTATCTAAATCTTTCAATCTTGGTGTCATCTGATAGGCGACATGCTTTTCTATCCATTCTTAAAAGTTTCATATCCATATTTTGAGTAGTTAGGGAAATAGCTGGCAAAGGAAGTGCAAGTTTGTGTCCAACTGCCTGATATTTTTTGCGGAATTCTGGCTTCGTCTGCGCTATACTGGTCCTTATCCCGCGCATAGAATACTTCATATAATCGAGCATAAAAGGTCTGAGAATTATCTAAATCTTGCAATCCTGGTGTCATCTGAAAGGCCACTTGTTCCGCTATCCATTCATATAAGTTTCATATCCATATTTGCAGTAGTTAGGGAAATATCTGCCAAAGGAAATGCAAGTTTGTGTCCAACTGCCTGATATTTTTTGCGGATTTCTGGCTTCGTCTGCGCCATCCTTGTCCTCAGCCCCTGCAGAGAATGCTTCATATAATCGAGCATAAAAGGTCTGAGAATTATCTAAATCTTGCAATCCTGGTGTCATCTGAAATTCCACTTGTTCCGCTATCCATTCATTTAAGTTTCATATCCATATTTGCAGTAGTTAGGGAAATATCTGCCAAAGGAAATGCAAGTTTGTGTCCAACTGCCAGATATTTTTTGCGGAATTCTGGCTTCGTCTGCGCTATCATGGTCCTTATCCCGCGCATAGAATTCTTCATATAATCGAGCATAAAGGGTCTGAGAATTATCTAAATCTTGCAATCTTGGTGTCATCTGAGAGGCGACATGTTTCTCTATCCTTTCGTAAAAGTTTCATATCCATATTTGCAGTAGTTAGGGAAATAGCTGCCAAAAGAAGTCCCAGTTCTTGTCTGACTGCTTGATATTTTTGCAGAATTCTGGCTTCGTCTGCCCGATACTGGTCCTTATCCCGCGCATAGAATGCTTCATATAATCGAGCATAAAAGGTCTGAGAATTATCTAAATCTTGCAATCTTGGTGTCAAATGATAGGCCACATGTTTCTCTATCCATTCATATACGTTTCATATCCATATTTGCAGTAGTTAGGGAAATATCTGCCAAAGGAAATGCAAGTTTGTGTCCAACTGCCTGATATTTTTTGCGGATTTCTGGCTTCGTCTGCGCCATCCTTGTCCTCAGCCCCTGCAGAGAATGCTTCATATAATCGAGCATAAAAGGTCTGAGAATTATCTAAATCTTGCAATCCTGGTGTCATCTGAAATTCCACTTGTTCCGCTATCCATTCATTTAAGTTTCATATCCATATTTGCAGTAGTTAGGGAAATATCTGCCAAAGGAAATGCAAGTTCGTGTCCAATTGCCTGATATTTTTGCGGAATTCTGGCTTCGTCTGCAATATACCGGTCCTTTTCCCGTGCAGACAATGCTTCATAAATTCGAGAATAAAAGGTCTGAGAATTATCTAAATCTGGCAATCGTGGTGTCATCTGAAAGGCTATATGTTCCTCTATCCATTCATATAAATTTCATATCCATATTTGCAGTAGATAGGGAAACAGCTGCCAAAGAAAGTTCTTTTCCAACTGCCTCCTTTTTTTTGCGGAATTCTGGCGTCGTCTGCTCTGTACTGTTCCTTTTCCCGCGCAGAGAATGCTTCATATAATCGAGCATAAAAGGTCTGAGAATTATCTAAATCTGGCAATCTTGGTGTCATCTCAAAGGCCACATGTTCTCCTGAGTATTTGTATACATTTCAAATCCATATTTGGAGTAGTTAGGGAAATAGCTGCCAAAGGAAGTGCAAGTTCTTGCCTGATTGTTTGATATTTTTGCGGAATTCTGGCTTCGTCTGCACTATACCAGTCCTTATCCCGCTCATGGACTGCTTAATATACTTGAGCATAAAAGGTCTCAGAATTATCTAAATCTGGCAATCCTGGTGTGATCTGAAAGGCCACATGTTTCCCTGTCCATTCATATAAGTTTCACATCCATATTTGCAGTAGTTAGGGAAATATCTTCAAAAGGAAATGCAAGTTCGTGTCCAATTGCCCGATATTTTGCGGAATTCTTGCTTCGTCTGCACCATACCGGTCCTTATCCTGCGCAGAGAATGCTTAATATAATCGAGCATAAAAGGTCTGAGAATTATCTAAATCGGGCAATTTTGGTGCCATCTGAAAGGCCACATGTTCCTCTATCCATTCATAGAAGTTTCATATCTATACTTGCAGTAGTTAGGGAAATATCTTCCAAAGGAAATTCAAATTCGTTTCCACTTGCCTGATATGCTCTGTATCGTTCCTTTTCCCGCGCAGAGAATGCTTCATATAATCAAGCATAAAAGGTCTTAAAATTATCTAAATCTGGCGATCTTGGTGTCAGCTCAAAGGCCATATGTTCCTCTATCCATTCAAATAATTTTAATATCGATATTTGCATTAGTTAGGGAAATAGCTGCCAAAGGAAATCTATTCTATTCCAACTGCCTCCTTTTTTGCGGAATTCTTGATTCGTCTGCGCTATACCGGTCATTTTCTCGCGCATAGATTGCTCCATATAATCGAGCCTAAAAGGTCTGAGAATTATCTAAATCTGGCAATCTTGGTGTCATCTGAAAAGCCATATGTTCCTCTATCCATTCATATAAATTTCATATCCATATTTGGAGTAGTTAGGGAAATACCTGCCAGAGAAAGTGCGAGTTGTTTTCCAACTGCCTCCTGTTTTTTTTTGCAGAATTCTTGCTTCGTCTGCGCTATACCGGTCCTTTTCCCTCTCATGGAATGCTTCATATATTCGAGCATAAAAGGTCTGAGAGGTATCTAAATTTTCCAATCTTTCTGTCATCTGAAAGGCCATATGTTCCTCTATCCATTCATATAATTTTCATATCCATATTTGCAGTAGTTAGGGAAATATCTGCCAAAGGAAGTGCAAGTTCTTGTCTGACTGTTTGATATTTTTGCGGAATTCTGGCTTCGTCTGCGCTATACTTGTCCTGATCCCAAGCAGAGACTGCTTCATATAATCGAGCATAATAGGTCTGATAATTATCTAAATTTGGCAATGTTGGTGTCATCTGAATGCACACATGTTCCTCTATCCATCCATATGTCCAGTAGTTGGGAAATAGCTGCCAAAGGAAGTGCGAGTTCTTTTCGACTGCCTCCTTTTTTTTGCAGAATTCTTGCTTCGTACGTAATATACCGGTCCATATCCCACGCAGAGAATGCTTTATATAATCGTGCATAAAAGGTTTCAGAATTATCTAAATATGGCAGTCTTGGTGTCATCTGAAAGGTCACATGTTCCTCTATCTATTCATATACGTTTCATATCCTTATTTGCAGTAGTTAGGGAAATAGCTGCCAAACTAAGTGCTAGTTCTTTTCCAATTGCCTTCTTTTTGTTTCGGAATTCTGGCTTCGTCTGCAATATACCGGGCCTTATCCTGCGCAGAGAATGCTTCATATAATCGAGCCTAAAAGGTCTGACAATTATCTAAATCTGGCAATCTTGGTGTCATCTGAAAGGCCACATGTTTCCCTATCTATTTGTAAGTTTCGTATCCATATTTGCAGTAGTTAGGGAAATAGCTGCCAAACTAAGTTGTAGTTCTTTTCCAAATGCCTCCTTTTTTGCGGAATTCTGGCTTCGTCTGCAATATACCGGTCCTTATCGCACGCAGAGAATGCTTCATATAATCGAGCCTAAAAGGTCTGACAATTATCTAAATCTGGCAATCTTGGTGTCATCTGAAAGGCCACACGTTTCCATATCTATTTGTAAAAGTTTCGTATCCATATTTGCAGTAGTTAGGGAAATAGCTGCCAAACTAAGTTGTAGTTCTTTTCCAAATGCCTCCATTTTTGCGAAATTCTGGCTTCGTCTGCATTATACCGGGCCTTATCTTGCGCAAAGAATGCTCCATGTAATCGAGCCTAAAAGGTCTGACAATTATCTAAATCTGGCAATCTTGGTGTCATCTGAAAGGCCACAAGTTTCCCTATCTATTTGTATAAGTTTCGTATCCATATTTGCAGTAGTTAGGAAAATAGCTGCCAAACTAAGTTCTAGTTCTTTTCCAAATGCCTCCTTTTTTTGCGGAATTCTGGCTTCGTCTGCGCTATACCAGTCCTTATCCCGCTCATGGACTGCTTAATATACTTGAGCATAAAAGGTCTCAGAATTATCTAAATCTGGCAATCTTGGTGTCATCTGAAAGGCTACATGTTTCCCTGTACATTCATAAACGTTTCATATCCATATTTGCTGTAGTTAGGGAAATAGCTGCCAAACTAAGTTCTAGTTCTTTTCCAAATGCCTCCTTTTTGCGGAATTCTGGCTTCGTCTGCAATATACCGGTCCTTATCGCACGCAGAGAATGCTTCATATAATCGAGCCTAAAAGGTCTGACAATTATCTAAATCTGGCAATCTTGGTGTCATCTGAAAGGCCACACGTTTCCCTATCTATTTGTAAAAGTTTCATATCCATATTTGCAGTAGTTAGGGAAATAGCTGCCAAACTAAGTTGTAGTTCTTTTCCAAATGCCTCCTTTTTTGCGGAATTCTGGCTTCGTCTGCAATAAACCGGTCCTTATCCCGCGCAGAGAATGCTTCATGTAATCGAGCATAAAACGTCTGAGAATTATCTAAATCTGACAATCTTTTTGTCATCTGAAAGGCCACGTTTCCCTGTCCATTCATATAAATTTCATATCCATATTTGCAGTAGTTAGGGAAATAGCTGCCAAACTAAGTTCGAGTTCTTTTCCAACTGCCTCTTTTTTTGCGCAATTCTGGCTTTGTCTGCAATATACCAGTCCTTATCCCACGCAGAGAATTCTTCATATAATCGAGCCTAAAAGGTCTCAGAATTATCTAAATCTGGCAATCTTGGTGTCATCTGAAAGGCTACATGTTTCCCTGTACATTCATAAACGTTTCATATCCATATTTGCTGTAGTTAGGGAAATAGCTGCCAAACTAAGTTCTAGTTCTTTTCCAAATGCCTCCTTTTTGCGGAATTCTGGCTTCGTCTGCAATATACCGGTCCTTATCGCACGCAGAGAATGCTTCATATAATCCAGCCTAAAAGGTCTCACAATTATCTAAATCTGGCAATCTTGGTGTCATCTGAAAGGCCACACGTTTCCCTATCTATTTGTAAAAGTTTCGTATCCATATTTGCAGTAGTTAGGGAAATAGCTGCCAAACAAAGTTGTAGTTCTTTTCCAAATGCCTCCATTTTTGCGAAATTCTGGCTTCGTCTGCATTATACCGGGCCTTATCTTGCGCAAAGAATGCTCCATGTAATCGAGCATAAAAGGTCTGAGAATTATCTAAATCTGGCAATCTTGGTGTCATCTGAAAGGCCACGTTTCCCTGTCCATACTTATAAGTTTCATATCCATATTTGCAGTAGTTAGGGAAATAGCTGCCAAACTAAGTTCGAGTTCTTTTCCAACTGCCTCTTTTTTTGCGGAATTCTGGCTTCGTCTGCAATATACCGATCCTTATCCCACGCAGAGAATGCTTCATATAATCGAGCCTAAAAGGTCTGAGAATTATCTAAATCTGGCAATCTTGGTGTCATCTGAAAGGCCACAAGTTTCCCTATCTATTTGTATAAGTTTCGTATCCATATTTGCAGTAGTTAGGAAAATAGCTGCCAAACTAAGTTCTAGTTCTTTTCCAAATGCCTCCTTTTTTTGCGGAATTCTGGCTTCGTCTGCGCTATACCAGTCCTTATCCCGCTCATGGACTGCTTAATATACTCGAGCATAAAAGGTCTCAGAATTATCTAAATCTGGCAATCCTGGTGTGATCTGAAAGGCCACATGTTTCCCTGTCCATTCAAATAAGTTTCACATCCATATTTGCAGTAGTTAGGGAAATATCGTCCAAAGGAAACGCAAGTTCGTGTTCACATTTTTGCGGAATTCTTGCATCGTCTGCGCTATACTGGTCCTCATCCCACGCAGAGACTGCTTCATATAATCGAGCATAAGAGGTCTGAGAATTATCTAAATCTGGCAATGTTGGTGTGATCTGAAAGCACACATGTTTCCCTGTCCATTCATATAAGTTTCATATCCATATTTGCAGTAGTTAGGGAAATATCTGCCAAAGGAAGTGCAATTTCTTGTCTAAATGATTGATATCTTTGCGGAATTCTGGCTTCGTCTACGCTATACCGGTCCTTATCCCGCTCAGAGAAGGCTTCCTATAATCGAGTATAAAAGGTCTGAGCATTATCTAAATCTGGCAATCTTGGTGTCATCTGAAAGGCCACATGTTTCTCTATCCATTCATATAAGTTTCATATCCATATTTGCAGTAGTTAGGGAAATATCGTCAAAAGGAATTGCAAAATCGTGTCCAATTGCCTGATCTTTTTGCGGAATTCTGGCTTCGTCTTCACCATACTGGTCTTCATCCTGCGCAGAGAATGCTTTATATAATCGAGCCTAAAAGGTCAGAGAATTATCTAAATCTGGCAATCTTGGTGTAATATGAAAGGCAATATGTTCCTCTATCCATTCATATTAAATTCCTATCCATATTTGCAGTAGTTGGCAAATAGCTGCCAAAGGAAGTGCGAGTTCCTTTCCAACTGCCTCTTTTTTTGCGGAATTCTGGCTTCGTCTGCGCTATACCGGTCCATATCCCACGCAGAGACTGCTTCATACAATCAAGCATAAAAGGTCTGAGAATTGTCTAAATCTGGAAACCTTGGTGTGATCTGAAAGGTTACATGTTTCCCTATCCATTCATCTAAGTTTCATATCCATATTTGCAGTAGTTAGGGAAATAGCTGCCAAAGGAAATGCAAGTTCGTGTCCAATTGCCTGATATTTTTGTGGAATTCTGGCTTCGTCTGCACCATACCTGTCCTTATCCGGCGCAGAGAATGCTTCATATAATCGAGCATAAAAGGTCTGAGAATTATCTGAATCTGGCAATCTTGGTGTGATCTGAAAGGTTACATGTTTCCCTATCCATTCATATAAGTTTCATATCCATATTTGCAGTAGTTAGGGAAATAGCTGCCAAAGGAAATGCAAGTTCGTGTCCAATTGCCTGATATTTTTGTGGAATTCTGGCTTCGTCTGCACCATACCTGTCCTTATCCGGCGCAGAGAATGCTTCATATAATCGAGCATAAAAGGTCTGAGAATTATCTACATCTGGCAATCGTGGTGTCATCTGAAAGGCCATTTGTTCCTCTATCCATTCATGTAAGTTTCGTGTCAATGTTTGCAGTAGTTAGGGAAATATCTGCCAAACTAAGTTCGAGTTCTTTTCCAACTGCATCCTTTTTTTGCGGAATTCTGGCTTCGTCTGCAATATACCGGTCCTTATCCAGCGCAGAGAATGCTTCATATAATCGAGCATAAAAGGTCTGAGAATTATCTAAATCTGGCAATCTTGGTGTGATCTGAAAGGTTACATGTTTCCCTATCCATTCATATACGTTTCGTGTCAATGTTTGCAGTAGTTAGGGAAATATCTGCCAAAGGAAGTGCAAGTTCTTGTCTGACTGATTGATATCTTTGCGGAATTCAGGCTTCGTCTACGCTATACCGGTCCTTATCCCGCGCAGAGAATGCTTCCTATAATCGAGTATAAAAGGTCTGAGAATTATCTACATCTGGCAATCCTGGTGTCATCTGAAAGGCCACATGTTCCTCTGTCCATTCATATAAGTTTCATATCCATGTTTGCGGTATTTGGCAAATAGCTGCCAAAGGACGTGCGAGTTCTTTTCCAACTGCCTCCTTTTTGCGGAATTCTGGCTTCGTCTGCGCTATAACGGTCCATATCCCACGCAGACACTGCTTAATATAATCGAGCATAAAAGGTCTGAGAATTATCTAAATCTGGCAATGTTGGTGTGATCTGAAAGCACACATGTTTCCCTGTCCATTCATATAAGTTTCATATCCATATTTGCAGTAGTTAGGGAAATATCTGCCAAAGGAAATGCAAATTCGTGTCCACTTGCCTGATATTTTTGCGGAATTCTGGCTTCGTCTACGCTATACCGGTCCTTATCCTGTGCAAGGATTGTTTCATATATTTGAGCATAAAAGGTCTGAGAATTATCTAAATCTTCCAATCTTGCTGTCATCTGAAAGGCCACATGTTCCCCTATCTATCTGTGTAAGTTTCATATCCTTATTTGCAGTAGTTAGGGAAATAGCTGCCAAAGGAAATGCAAGTTCTTGTCTGACTGTTTGATATTTTTACGGAATTCTGGCTTCGTCAGCGCTATACCGGTCCTTATCCGGCGCAGAGAATGCTTCATATAATCGAGCATAAAAGGTCTGAGAATTATCTACATCTGGCAATCGTGTTGTTATCTGAAAGGCAACATAATTCCCTGCCCATTCATATAAGTTTCATATCCATATTTGCAGTAGTTAGGGAGATATCTTCCAAAGGAAATGCAAGTTCGTGTCCATTTTCCTGATATTTTTGTGGAATTCTGGCTTCGTCTGCACCATACCGGTCCTTATCCGGCGCAGAGAATGCTTCATATAATCGAGCATAAAAGGTCTGAGAATTATCTAAATCTGGCAATCTTGGTGTCATCTTAAAGGCACATAATTCCCTGCCCATCCATATAAGTTTCATATCCATATTTGCAGTAGTTAGGGAAATAACTGCCAAACTAAGTTCGAGTTCTTTTCCAACTGCCTCTTTTTTTTTTGCGGAATTTTGGCTTCGTCTGCAATATACCTGTCGTTATCCCACGCAGAGAATGCTTCATATAATCGAGCACAAAAGGGCTGAGAATTATTTAAAGCTGGCAACGTTGGTGTGATCTGAAAGGTGACATGTTTCTCTATCCATTCATATCAGTTTCGTGTCCATATTTGCAGTAGTCAGGGAAATATCTTGCAAAGGAAATGCAATTTCGTGTCCGATTTCCTGATTTTTTGCAGAATTCTGGCTTCGGCTGCACCTTACCGGTCCTTATCCTGCTCATTGAATGCTTCATATATTCCGGCATAAAAGGTCAAAAAAGTATCGAAATCAGGCAATCTTGGTGTCATCTGAAAGGCCACTTGTTTCAGTGTCCATTAATATGAGTTTCATATCCATATTTGCAGTAGTTAGGGAAATATTTGCCAAAGGAAGTGCAAGTTCTTGTCTGACTGTTTGATATTTTTGCGGAATTCTGGCTTCGTCTGCGCTATACTGGTCCTTATCCCACGCAGATACTGCTTCATATAATCGAGCATAAAAGGTCTGAGAATTATCTAAATCTGGCAATGTTGGTGTGATCTGAAAGCGCACATGTTTCCCTGTCCATTCATATAAGTTTCATATCCATATTTGCAGTAGTTAGGGAAATATCTGCCAAAGGAAGTGCAAGTTCTTGTCTGACTGTTTGATATTTTTGCGGAATTCTGGCTTCGTCTGCGCTATACCGGTCCTTATCCCGCGCAGAGAATGCTTCCTATAATCGAGCATAAAAGGTCTGAGAATTATCTAAATCTGGCAATCTTGGTGTCATCTGAAAGGCCACATGTTTCCCTGTCCATTTGTATAAGTTTCATATCCATATTTGCAGTAGTTAGGGAAATATCTGCCAAAGGAAGTGCAAGTTCTTGTCTGACTGATTGATATCTTTGCGGAATTCTGGCTTCGTCTACGCTATACCGGTCCTTATCCCGCGCAGAGAATGCTTCCTATAATCGAGTATAAAAGGTCTGAGAATTATCTAAATCTGGCAATCGTGGTGTCATCTGAAAGGCCACATGCTTTCCTGTCCATTCATATCAGTTTCATATCCATATTCGCAGTTGTTAGGGAAATGTCGTCCAAAGAAAATGCAAGTTCGTGTCCACTTGCCTGATATTTTTGCGGAATTTTGGCTTCGTCTGCGCTATACTGGTCCTCATCCCACGCAGAGACTGCTTCATATAATCGAGCATAAGAGGTCTGAGAATTATCTAAATCTGGCAATGTTGGTGTGATCTGAAAGGTCTCATGTTTCCCTGTCCATTCATATAAGTTTCATATCCATATTTGCAGTAGTTAGGGAAATATCTGCCAAAGGAAGTGCAATTTCTTGTCTAAATGATTGATATCTTTGCCGAATTCTGGCTTCGTCTACGCTATACCGGTCCTTATCCCGCGCAGAGAATGCTTCATATAATCGAGCATAAAAGGTCTGAGAATTATGTAAATCTGGCAATCTTGGTGTCATCTGAAAGGCCACATAATTTCCTGCCCATTCATATAAGTTTCATATCCATATTTCCAGTAGTTAGGGAAATATCTTCCAAAGGAAATGCAAGTTCGTATCCAATTGCCTGATATTTTTGCGGATTCCTTGCTTCGTCTGCGCCAATTTCCTGATATTTTTGTGGAATACTGGCTTCGTCTGCACCATACCGGTCCTTATCCGGCGCAGAGAATGCTTCATATAATCGAGCATAAAAGGTCTGAGAATTATCTACATCTGGCAATCTTTGTGTCATCTGAAAGGCCATATGTTCTTCTATACATTCATATTAAATTCCTATCCATATTTGCAGTAGTTGGCAAATTGCTGCCAAAGGAAGTGCGAGTTTTTTTCCAACTGCCTCCTTTTTATTGCGGAATTCTGGTTTCGTCTGCGCTATACCGGTCCATATCCCACGGAGAGACTGCTTCATATAATCGATCATAAAAGGTCTGAGAATTATCTAAATCTGGCAATCTTGGTGTGATCTGAAAGGTTACATGTTTCCCTATCCATTCATATAAGTTTCATATCCATATTTGCAGTAGTTAGGGAAATGTCTTCCAAAGGAAATGCAAGTTCGTGTCCAATTGCCTGATATTTTTGTGGAATTCTGGCTTCGTCTGCACCATACCTGTCCTTATCCGGCGCAGAGAATGCTTCATATAATCGAGCATAAAAGGTCTGAGAATTATCTACATCTGGCAATCTTGGTGTCATCTGAAAGGCCATTTGTTCCTCTATCCATTCATATAAGTTTCATATCCATATTTGCAGTAGTTAGGGAAAAAGCTGCTAAAGAGAGTGCGAGTTCTTTTCCAACTGCCTCCTTTTTTTTCGGAATTTTGGTTTCGTCTACACTATACTGGTCCGTATCCCGCGTAGAGAATGCTTCATATAATCGAGCATAAAAGGGGTGAGAAGTATCTAAATCTTGCAATCTTTGTGTCGTCTGAATGGCCACATGTTGCTCTATCCATTGACATAAATTTGATTTCCATATTTGCAGTAGTTGGGGAAATATCTTGGAAAGGAAGTGCCAGCTCTTGTCGGACGGCTTGATATTTTTCGTAAATCTGATTTTGCGTTATACCGGGTCCTGTACTCGCAAAGTGAATGCTTCATGTAGTCGAGCATAAAAGGTGTGAGAATTATCAAAATATTGCACTCTTGGTGTCATCTGAAAGGCCACATGTGGCTTTATCCATTCATGAAAGTGTCGTTTCCATATTCGCAGTAGTTAGGGAAATATCTACAAAAGGAAGTGCAAGTTCTTGTACAACTGCCTCCTATCTTTGCGAAATTCTGGCTTCGTCTGCGATACACCGGTTCTTATCCCGCGCAGAGAATGCTTCATATAATCGAGCCTAAAGGGTGTAAGAATTATCGAAATCTTCCAATCTTGCTGTCATCTGAAAGGCCACAAGTTCTTTTATCCATTCATATAAGTTTCATATCCCCTATCTATTCATATCAGTTCGATATCCATATCTGCAGTAGTTAGGGAAATATCTGCCAAAGGAAATGCAAGTTTTTGTCCAACTGCCTGATATTTTTGCGGAATTCTGGCTTCGTCTGCCCTATACCAGTCCTTATCCCGCGCAGTGAATGCTTCATATATTTGAGCATAAAAAGTTTCAGAATTATCTAAATCTTCCAATCTTGGCGTCATCTGAAAGGCAACATGTTCGTCTGTCCATTCATATAAGTTTGATTTTCATATTTGCATTAGTTAGGGAAATATCTTCAAAAGGAAGTGCAAGTTCTTGTCTGACTGCTTGATATTTTTGAGTAATTCTGACTTTGCGCTGTACCGGGTCCTGTACTCCTCAGTAAATGCTTTATGTATTCGAGCATAAAATGTCTACGAATTATCCAAACATTGCAACCTTGGTGTCATTGGAAAGGCCACATGTTCCTCTTTCCATTCATATATGTTTCCATTTCCATATTTGCAGTAGTTAGGGAAATAGCTGCCAAAGGAAGTGCAAGTTCTTGTCTAAATGATTGATATCTTTGCCGAATTCTGGCTTCGTCTACGCTATACCGGTCCTCATCCCGCGCAGAGAATGCTTCATATAATCGAGCATAAAAGGTCTGAGAATTATGTAAATCTGGCAATCTTGGTGTCATCTGAAAGGCCACATAATTCCCTGCCCATTCATATAAGTTTCATATCCATATTTGCAGTAGTTAGGGAAATATCTTCCAAAGGAAATGCAAGTTCGTATCCAATTGCCTGATATTTTTGCGGATTCCTTGCTTTGTCTGCGCCAATTTCCTGATATTTTTGTGGAATACTGGCTTCGTCTGCACCATACCGGTCCTTATCCGGCGCAGAGAATGCTTCATATAATCGAGCATAAAAGGTCTGAGAATTATCTACATCTGGCAATCTTTGTGTCATCTGAAAGGCCATATGTTCTTCTATACATTCATATTAAATTCCTATCCATATTTGCAGTAGTTGGCAAATTGCTGCCAAAGGAAGTGCGAGTTCTTTTCCAACTGCCTCCTTTTTTGCGGAATTCTGGTTTCGTCTGCGCTATACCGGTCCTCATCCCACGGAGAGACTGCTTCAGATAATCGAGCATAAAAGGTCTGAGAATTATCTAAATCTGGCAATCTTGGTGTGATCTGAAAGGTTACATGTTTTCCCTATCCATTCATATAGGTTTCATAGCCATATTTGCAGTAGCTAGGGAAATGTCTTCCAAAGGAAATGCAAGTTCGTGTCCAATTGCCTGATATTTTTGTGGAATTCTGGCTTCGTCTGCACCATACCTGTCCTTATCCGGCGCAGAGAATGCTTCATATAATCGAGCATAAAAGGTCTGAGAATTATCTACATCTGGCAATCGTGGTGTCATCTGAAAGGCCATTTGTTCTTCTATGCAATCGTATAAGTTTCTTATCCATATTTGCAGTAGTTAGGGAAAAAGCTGCTAAAGAGAGTGCGAGTTCTTTTCCAACTGCCTCCTTTTTTTTCGGAATTTTGGTTTCGTCTACACTATACTGGTCCGTATCCCGCGTAGAGAATGCTTCATATAATCGAGCATAAAAGGGGTGAGAAGTATCTAAATCTTGCAATCTTTGTGTCGTCTGAATGGCCACATGTTGCTCTATCCATTGACATAAATTTGATTTCCATATTTGCAGTAGTTGGGGAAATATCTTGGAAAGGAAGTGCCAGCTCTTGTCGGACGGCTTGATATTTTTCGTAAATCTGATTTTGCGTTATACCGGGTCCTGTACTCGCAAAGTGAATGCTTCATGTAGTCGAGCATAAAAGGTGTGAGAATTATCAAAATATTGCACTCTTGGTGTCATCTGAAAGGCCACATGTGGCTTTATCCATTCATGAAAGTGTCGTTTCCATATTCGCAGTAGTTAGGGAAATATCTACAAAAGGAAGTGCAAGTTCTTGTACAACTGCCTCCTATCTTTGCGAAATTCTGGCTTCGTCTGCGATACACCGGTTCTTATCCCGCGCAGAGAATGCTTCATATAATCGAGCCTAAAGGGTGTAAGAATTATCGAAATCTTCCAATCTTGCTGTCATCTGAAAGGCCACAAGTTCTTTTATCCATTCATATAAGTTTCATATCCCCTATCTATTCATATCAGTTCGATATCCATATCTGCAGTAGTTAGGGAAATATCTGCCAAAGGAAATGCAAGTTTTTGTCCAACTGCCTGATATTTTTGCGGAATTCTGGCTTCGTCTGCCCTATACCAGTCCTTATCCCGCGCAGTGAATGCTTCATATATTTGAGCATAAAAAGTTTCAGAATTATCTAAATCTTCCAATCTTGGCGTCATCTGAAAGGCAACATGTTCGTCTGTCCATTCATATAAGTTTGATTTTCATATTTGCATTAGTTAGGGAAATATCTTCAAAAGGAAGTGCAAGTTCTTGTCTGACTGCTTGATATTTTTGAGTAATTCTGACTTTGCGCTGTACCGGGTCCTGTACTCCTCAGTAAATGCTTTATGTATTCGAGCATAAAATGTCTACGAATTATCCAAACATTGCAACCTTGGTGTCATTGGAAAGGCCACATGTTCCTCTTTCCATTCATATATGTTTCCATTTCCATATTTGCAGTAGTTAGGGAAATAGCTGCCAAAGGAAGTGCAAGTTCTTTTCCAACTGTTTCCCATTTATGGGGGAATTCTGGCTTCGTTTGTGCTGTACCAGCTCTTATCCCGCGCAGAGAATGCTTCATATATTTGAGCATAAAAGGTCTTGAAATTATATAAATCTGGCAATCTTGGTGTCATCTGAAAAGGCATA
Source organism: Acanthaster planci (assembly GCF_054643075.1). NCBI lineage: Eukaryota > Metazoa > Echinodermata > Asteroidea > Valvatida > Acanthasteridae > Acanthaster > Acanthaster planci. The sequence continues at coordinate 19,279,720 of NC_141786.1, read as the reverse complement.
TGTTCTCCTATCTATTCATATAAGTTTCACATCCATATTTGCAGTAGTTAGGGATATATCTGCAAAAGGAAGTCGTAGTTTTTGTCCAACTGCCTCTTATTTTTGCAAAATTCTGGCTTCGTCTAAAACCCTTCCCTTTCAAGCCACACACAAAGTTTCAACCGCATCGGACATGTACTTTTCGAGGTGTAGTGGTTTGAAAAGTTCCCCTTTAATGTCACGTGACTTGTCTCCTGGTGACGACATCAGCACATGAGGTCAATATTCCTCTGACGCACCCCCTTCTCAAGATATCTGCAAGATTTGAACCCGATTAGTCTGGTACATCTGGAGATATAGGGCCTTCAAGAGTTTAATTTAATGTCACGTGACTTGTCTGCTCATGACGTCATCATCACATCAGGCAATTTTCCTCTTAAGCACTCTCTATTCAAGGTGTCTGCAAAATATGAACCCAATCAGACATGTACTTTAGAAGATATATGGGCCTCAAAGAGTGTATTCTCCACTGACATTGGTCTGCGAACCCCGTGTTATTTGCATAATCATAAATATGCATTGCACACTAAAAACCCAAAAATCTTTGATAATATCTAACATAAGAGTAATCGATTGCACATTTCACATTTTCTGTGTACAAAATATAAGAACAAAGATCGCAGGACCACTAGAGATGACATCTGTTGCCCTATCCTGAACATGTTGACGCAAAAATGAATTTCACTTTCGATAACTGTGACTAGAAGTTGAACTGTATGATATACACTTTAAAACTACTCTGCCAATTCTTTGGCAACTGTCGCCACGCTGAATCTGCAAGTTAAGGGTCTGATGTTGTCACTGACTTCATCACCCGTCCTGTTTGGGGTTCAGGACTTAATACGTCCCCACGCAGATCATCGGGTGTCACGAGCCTTTTTAATCAACGCAAAAATAGAATCCAGGCAGAATTAACAACATCTGACGTGTTGATAACGCCGATACTGTCCGTTACGAAAAAAAAGCAATTATTTATGACGTTATCATTAACTGAGCTCAATATTTGCTCAAAGCACTTCCTCTCCAAGATATAAGCAAGGTTTCAACCCAGCATTAACACCGACAGACGCCTTATGTTGAAAAAAACTTTACAGCTTTTACCACTTTCAAACAATAAGCTTACTTCTGGTTTAAACCGGAAGGAATGGTTATGTCAATTAACCTACACGAGACAAAATCAAGACCACTTTTTATCCTGGCACTTGCTGCAAACAGAATGTTGCGGGAGGCCACGGTTGATTTTATATGGGTTTTTATACATTTAAAGGAATATTTAAGTATTCACAATTTAATAACAAATCCCGTGATGACGTCATCATGACATAAATATTTTAAAATTATCTTCGTTGTATAGTTAGTGCTTGCTGTAAGTTTGACGGTGATCAATGATTACTTAGGTACGAAATTAGTGCCTCGAATACGTGTACTAAGTCAATGGGCTGAAATAAATATTTAAAAATAATAATAAATCACATGATGACGTCATCACGACGTAATAAATTTCGACGTATTTTTTCATCAAGGTCTTTCATGGCTGTAACTTTGAAGTTGATCAAAGCTCTCAAACTAACCCAAATGCTTGCTTGAAAACGTGTACAAAGTCAAAGGGCTAAACTAAATATTGAAAAATCACGAATAAATGACATGATAACGTCATCATGACGTCCTTTACTTACAATAACTTTTGTATCACGGTCTTTGTTGGCTGTCACTTTGATAACCATCAAACATCGGAAAGGTTTTAAATTTGTGCCTTGAAAACGTGTACAAAGTCTAAGGCAAAAAACTCATTTGCGGAAACACTGCTCCTTTAAGTTCATGTCACGTGATTTGCACTTCAACTGAAATGTTACTTCATATTCGGACTCTTATGCATATTTCAAATCAAATAACACAGCGTAAAGTACCCGATTTCTCCTTCGTTCTTATAGTAATTTTGCGCCGAAGTTAAAGACTACTTGTTCACTTGTGTTAAGTAGAAAAACGTGTACAAAAATTTATGGGGAAAAATTTAATGTTCAAAAATGAATATAAAATAAGGTGATGAAGTCATCATGATGTCATCAACTTTAGTCTGATTTCTTTTTCGTTCTGGTAGTAATTCTCGGTCAAAGTTGAGGACTGCTCACGCATTATGCTGGACAAAGTGTGTACAAACCCTATGTTGCGCAACAACGCCATCCATGGTTAAATATAGGACAGTTTGTTGAAAATGGAAAGCCCAAGCAGGTGTAACCGTAATTCTGCAATAGCGCCCTCATAGCCTGATATAGGACAGTCCGAAAACTGCGTGCGATCTGTGTACAAAGTCTATGTGGAAAAATTAATTAATAGAAACATCAATAGTAAATAAACTACTTAGGTTATCACTGTGAATTTTTTCTAGGACCGTCCTTGGATGATGGTCCAAAGGTCTGCCAAGTTTTAAGTCGATCAGATTTAGTAAACTGCCAAAGTCGACTGGTGAAAGGAATTGAGTTGAAAAAGAAAAAAAAAATCAGAAAAACAATATTTGGCTAACCCGTTCCTTCGGAGCGCTGGGCGGCATTATTTCCGCCCTACATTGTATGTACATGTATTTTGAATTTTTTCTTTGGGGGGGGGGCATTTACTGTCGGACAGTGAGTGTGACCCAACTTGCAAAAACGCACAGTTGCATTCGATGTCCCTCTCTACGAGTGCCTAAGGAGCCCCTAACGGAACAGGCACAATTAAGATTTTTTTAATTCCGTTCCCTTGAATTATCATTTCGTTCCCTCAAAATCATCTCGTTCCCACGAAATAATATAATAATAAGTACCACTCTATGTTGCCCATCGTTTGCTCATATGCATGCAGTCCGTGTCAAGAAAGCCGACAAAATACATCGAATTCCAGTATCGGTTTCGCTTCAGGGGGCATTATATTGCAACCTGAAAAAGGTATAATTAGCTAGAATCCCCAGAATTTTGGACGTGACTTTGATTTTTTGGTAGATAACGTCTCGTATAGCATCTTTTCTACGACTGACTGTAGTTTGACGTCATGGTGTGTGTTGCACTCAAGGTGTAAACTACGGCTGCATCCGAATCTCTTGTCAAGAGCTCGGTATAGGTCTTCGCTCCATTGGAAATGCGTGGAGACGCGTAGACAATAGACCAGCCGTAGCTCTGGAAGCCCAAGCCTCAGACGGTCGCGTTTGTCCAGGCTTTGGGGGTAGGAAATACATGGTTTTTAAGATTGATGCAAATTGACTCGCATACAGTTTGGGGAGATGCTTTTTTTCTCTCTTTGCAATAGTGGTCATTCTTTTGATTTACATTACGAAAAAAAATAATAATTGCATTATCTTCAGATCTTCGTCGTGCTTGTGCACACTGAGAGGGCCTATTTCAAGCGCGCCAATCACCAGCGCTGCTTTATCCCCTGCCTGGTACCCTGCTCAATATGTGCGCAAGTTGATCGACGACCAGTTTTCCATGGTGGCGCGCGCGAGCATTAGCATTACAATGCCTACGCACAAGAACGCATGTGTGGCCAAGTTGGCGGGTTTGTTCAAATGTGACTTCACAGGAGGTGAGTTTAAAGGTGAGAAATACCACTGGCTTACCATCCAACAATTGAAAATAAATGGAGAAATGACGGCAAAGACGATAACGAGATTTCCGTATCACAAACTCCACAAGTTTGGGCTTGGCTTTGTTGATTTTACACTGCTTTTGCTGTGGTAACTAGTGCACCCTGTATTTAAACATGGCGGCCCCACAGTGACTGTCAGGCATGCAGGCTGGGATTTTAACGGGGTTCTTTGGTTTCTTAACTTGAAGCAGTAATGGAGAGACGAGGAACACTCCTGTGAGATTGTTGCACATCTGGGATGTATTTTGACACTTAATTGTACTCAGCAGGTCTGGAAACAGCTCAAGCTATACAAGCACTGTAGGCCTAGCCTACTTCTGATAACAGCCCAACAGTAAATGTTAATAAAATGAAAAAAATAGGCCTAGGGAGTAATAGGGGCCTGTGTACAGTTGTGTTGTAAATCTGAAACATGACTTTTGTCCAACAAATTTTTCAACCAATGAAAATCTCCAGCCTGTATGTAGGGCCGAAGTTACTAATTTGATAGTCAATGAGTAGTCTAAACAAAATGGAGGATAGTATGATTTGATGCGGTAAATGAAGAGAAAACATTACTTTACACCCAGGAGAATTTGTCAGGAAGCCAAAGTCTTTAAAACTAACTAGACCTATCCACTGAGGTTCAGAATTATAGAAATACATTATACAATCTGTAATTTCTACATATTTCACTGAACCTGGTAAAAATTGGGTAGAAAGTAGGCCTCATACTTTAAGTCTGTGTTGCATGGAGCCATGCATGGAGATCTTTACTGATTGCATGATGAAAGTCTTAAAATTGGAGGTTGTGCTAATCATTTCTGAATACAACTTGATTATTTTCAAAGATTCTTCTATGCCAAAATGATTTTGGTTATTTACCGTTAAATCTTTCTGTACTGAAAATACAATGGGTAGAGGTCTAGTTTCCAAGATAACTGTCCTCTTTGTTTTGTTCATCTGTCTATGTGCTGTCGGTATGTTTGTCAGTCTATCTGTTATTCATCTGTCTGTTATTCCGTTGTCTCTCCCCCTCTCTCTCAGTCATTCTCATTCAGATATGAAGGTTCTTGTGGCAGCACTTATCATGTACATGTATGTTTCCTTCCTCAACTTAGTTTTACTTATTGTTCAGGGTTGTAGACTGGAATGCCAGTTAGCTTTTGTGATGGAAATGAGACATTTGCTGGATTGTTTTGTGAGTGAATGATCTTATGTAGTCAACTATACAGTAGTTTTTTTCAAGCAGTGAAAATTTGTTTATTCTCGTCATTGTGCAAAACAAATCATGATATTCTTGCAATAGGGGTTTTCACAAGAATGTGAAACACATAAATATGAAGCCAGCGTTGAACTAAACGTCATCCTGATGGTCATTAGCTTTCAAAAGTTATTAAAGCCAGATTCAAGAACTTAAAAATCAAGTGCACTGTGATTTTATTCTGTCACAGCAACACATTGCTTAAACGAAAGTTCAATTGATGTTTGAATATTGTAGAATTCAGTTCATTTATGTCATGGAATGATCCTCACTTCTAATGACACTGTTGTATGAAGAGGCTCAATATCTATTTTAAAAAACATTTGCATTTTTGGCTTTAACATGTGTGTCATTACAAACATCCATTGCAAATATATGTGTAGGGTATGTGTTTATCTTCAGTAAAACTCCTACATGAAATGTTTTCAACGGTTTATGTTGCACTCTATATTGGCAACACACGGTGCGGCATCTCCATGTGAGAATAGGGCATGCACAAGTATTGAACATTGGCTACGGCTCTCCACTGCTGCCTCTTTTGATAAAAATTTGAAGTCGTGTCGCAGGAGGTGGGACTGGATTATGGCTACCCCTGTAATGCACCACCCCATAAAATGCCAAGTATAACTACATTGATACACCGGCAGTGCTGGGTGCACATACGTGAATTACAAATTCTCAATCAGCTCTCTCCATCTTTCCGATCCTTCAAAGCCCTCTGAGAATAGGCAAACAGGCTCCTCCACTCATATTTTCTTGCCTTTTTTTATTTTGCAAGTTTTAATGACTGTTATGTGCATTCATTTCAGCCAGAGCACAAGCCGCTGATGAGTCGTTGCTTACAGGACGACCAGCTTCTTGTCATTTCTCGATGATGGCCACTGTTGTTAAGGTGATTGTACTGTGATCTCTTACTGTAGCATTATGTCTATTTAAGGATCATGCTTGGTGAATATAATTATTTTGCCCAAATACCGGGTGACATGTATATGGGGAGCTATTAAAGTTAAAATGGTCCCCCAAATCCTCTGATTTTATTATGATTTCACATGCACCCTTGGAGGTTACGGTTAATACTGTTTATAATTTGGGAATGTTTTCTGCACAGACTGTGATCTCCTGTATTGGCCTTTAGTTGGACTGAGAGAGAACACTATTTCCTTGGCATCAGAGGCTCCTTTGGTACTAACTGTGCATCACTGGTTCATGAACGACGAGGATATGGTAGTAGCCCCATCGCTACCAACAAAATGAATACTCCCAACCAACACGGCTCTTTTCAACCAATTAAGTTGTGCTTCTACTCAAGGCAGATTGAAGAGATTGCTTGGCTGAAAAAACAGGTGGGATTGTTTAAATATAACCCCAGATCAACACTCCTTGTTTTGCAGTCTTAAGAACTGAAAACAGGTTGAGGGATGTAATATGTTAAATCATTACTTACAGGCTTGAGGAAAAGGTGTTTTGAATATTAAAATATACTAGCTAATCAAGCAACAATTGAAAAGAAATGGAAAAATGACAACTAAGAGGATAATAAGATTTATATGAGAAACTCCAGTGATGTGGGCTTGTATATTATTTGGCCCTGATCTTTGTTGATTTGACACTGCTTTCAATGATGTTTCAACTACTGTTGTAAAGTGCACCTATATATTTTGAAATTGTGGCCTCCACATGTGTGCAGTAATACAGATTGCAATTCAAACATGGTTTAGTTTCCCTAGTTTCAGTTGTTTGACAGAGAGACAAGAGCAAGCTAGTCCCTGGAGGCCGTTCTCTGTGTAACAAATCAGAGATATCTTATCACTGGTGACACTACTCAACAGGTATGGAAACAGTCTACATCATATTCTGATATTAGTCCATGGTTATGGTAATAATGAAATGCCTGGTTGTCCTGTAGATCTTGATCTTGGGTTTTGTCTTTAAGTTTTCAACTAATGAGAATTTCCGGCCTTTAAGGTTGGGTTAAATTAAACTACAAAAAATGGATGGAATTATTTGGTATGGTTGGACAATTTGTGCCAAAGTGAACAGAAATAAGACAGAAGCTGCATCTACAGGCTGCTTGTTGTGAAGGGGGAGTGTACTGAAATGAAATGTCCTCATTCCTGGATCCAAATTACATACAAGGATGACTGTACACATTCCACAAGGGTTGTTTAAAAAAATCTGGACTTGTTTTATTTTATCAGCCAACTTTTTACTCACTGAAGCCATCTTTCTGTGTCAAATACATGAAAGGTGCAATGCATCAGGTTGTTACAGTATGGCATGCTAGCCCACAGTTGGTACAATTCGCTCTTTGCACGCTGCCGCCCCAGGCATGCAGAATCTCGATCTTGATCTTTACAAAATCGGTTTAGTGATTTCCATGTATGTTGCTTGGTCATTCTGTGCATGCTGTGTCGGATCTTATACTGTACGATTGGACAATGTTTCAGAAGCTGATTATGACACGATTGTACAATCTGCCAGATTGAGGCTCTCCATGCCTATGGAGGCAGCATGCAGAATAAATAACGTGTGCGGCCAGAGTTTCTTTCATGATATCCTTAACACAAGACAGGCTTCTATCATACACACCAAGGATTCAACATTGGCTGGGAAGTATGATGTAAGCCATCTTGACAATAATTCTTTGGTGTTCCACATGCCTGGAAGAAGGTCATTTAGGGAAGCACTTATAACTTACTTTTCTCCATCTTTCTCATTCTCCACTGCCCTCTGAGAATCAGTTAATCCAAGCTAATGCACTCATGTTGTATTGTCATTTCTTCCTTCTGCATGTTTTTAATGACTGTTGTGTGTGTCCATCTCAGTCAGAGCACAAGCCGCTGAGTGAGCCGCTGTTCATGGTACATCCAACTTCTTGATGATGGGGTTCCTGTGCTCGTTGATGAGGTGATCGGACTGTGATCTTTTGCTGCTGCCTGCTGTGTAAAAGGTACGTGGGTCCAATGTTGTTGGTTATTCCAAAGGTATAATTCACTGATTCAGTCCCCTGTGGACTCATATATATTTCATAGTATAATTCACTGATTCAGTCCCCTGTGGACTCATATATATTTCATATATGGACCCAAAACATAATGATGTCAAGCTATTATTTTTTTACTTGGACAGTTATTGCTTCCCACCTCACTGCTTTAGGAAACTAAGCATGACGTCATTTTGTTACAGGTCTTTTCACTTTTCCAAAAGTTGACAGGGACGGAGGTCCTTCTCTATGGATTAATTTAATTTTTGCGTAAAGCTGGGTGACATACCTGTGTATGGGGAGCCATAATTTAATACCATTGATAAATTTTGGATGGCAGGTAAAACTTGAACTATCAGAGAGTGTTTGGCTCAACCCCCTTTGGTGTATGCAAAATCCTATTGAATCAGACGATTTTGGACTGTCTAAATTTTCTTCTTTCTGGGGCTGTTGAAAGAGCCCAAGAAAGTAGAAGGGGTGTCGGTTTAAAATGGCTGCTTCGAAGCTTTAGAATTATGACTTTTCAGGAGTTGTGTTTGCTGATCAACCAACAATTGAAGAGAGTTGAAACAAAAGTCAATACGAAAATGAGAGTTAAAGACTATAAAGACATCGCAGTGATGTCTACTTGTATGCTATTTGTCCCTGATCTTTGTTGACTTGACTCTGTGGTTTTATTAGCTGTAGCGTTGATGAAGAGACAAGACCAAGTCCCTTGGAGACAGTTTTCTGGAGTTTAACGCATCACTGGCAACTGGCATTACTGACGACACAACTCACTCGGTAAGCACTTTATATCATGTTCTGATTTGAGCCTAACAATGAAAGGCATGTTCCAGATTTTGAAACGATATTTGTACATAATTTTGTATACATGTACAATTGTTCTGTAAAATCTGGAGCATGGCTTATTAGGCTCCACTCTGGAGGATGACGAGAGCATGCTGGATGAAACGTCAAGCACACACTCTACAGTTCTTATCAGAACCATACCTCTTCCAAGGGAGATCTATCCACATGATGTAACCACAAGCCCTGTTTTTAGTCTCCACCATGTAAAGCGTCAAGTCTTATTTAATGAAGGTGAATACTTAGGGGAGTTCTGCTTCCTGGTTTCCCATTTGTAAGTTGGTTTTGTAATTGGATGGTTTTGCAGCAAAGTTGGCTCTATATAAGGCCTAATCCAAACTAAGCTTTTGTCTGTGACTGTAGGGTTAGTGAAAATCAACTGATCTTGTTGTCATTTTGTTGAACATATCCACTGAAGAATGTTTCATTCTGATATTCCCACATTTAAGAGAACTATACACAAATGAAGGCGAAAGCTTGGGTCAGTCATTATGTTTGCTAGTAATCTTCTCCCTCTTGTACTTTTGTTAGTCAATCTGTTTTAGTAGTTAGTTTGACCTGTGTATGACGATAGTCTTCAAATGGTCGAAAGGTTTACCTTGGTTAATTATGATGGGTACCATCTCTTCAATTATTCTTATTTATTTGACCACCACAAGAACAAACAAAGCAAAATTAAACAAAAATTATGTAAAAACAACAAAAGCACAAATACAAGTAAATATAAGCAGTAGATCGGATCAGGGATAAAAATCTGAATCATAACGAGACAAATGTTGCAGTGACCGTTTGTCTTGTGGTGGCAGCAAAAGGTTTTGTTGAAAGGTTGTTTACTTCGCATGGTTTTTCTGTACCATCTGGTGTACCTCAAGGAAGTGTCTTGAGCCCAATCCAGTTCTTATGTATACCAACGACTTTCCTTATCACATCGTGTCAGCTGGCACTTTATTTGGTAACAATGCTCTTGTGTATAGGCCAGTATAATGTCAGTCTGGTGACCTTCAAGATATTCATGGCTTCAAAAGATGTTGTCATGCTAATAAAATGCATCTCAATACATTACTAAGGAAACCAAAGTTTTGCTTATACTAGGATGGTCAAAGAAAATAGTGGACCTGAATTGTACCTTAGTTAACATGCAGTTTGAAGCTGATGAGTACAAAATTTCTTGGGAAAACCTTGTTATGTCACTACCAAATCAAACAGACTTATTATGTCTGCTTTCATCTTGCAAGTTTCTAGTGTTGACTATTCTGGAATACAAGTAGCCTATCTGGTACCTACACAACAGAAACCTTATATATTGACAAATTAGAATAAAATTCAATGTTGAGCAACCAGGATAATTCTCTAGTGAAGAAGATTTAAAATGGATTACACGAATTGGTTGCATATGTACATTGAATTTGTCTTTACGTGAATCTAAAAGCATCCATCTTTTGCTTACATTTGTTGTTAGAGGTCTTCATAGAGCTTTTGACCGTGAGATAGTCTTAGTGAACAGGTGGTATATTGAAACGATCAGGCTGGACAAACCTTAGGGCACGAATTCAAAAACTTCATCATTTTGCCAATTACATGCTCTTGAGATGAACTACATGTACCTGAACGTTTGAGAACTGAAGTGGTTTAAATAACCCTTCCACACCGGATCAACTAACCAAGTACCCACTTGAATTTGAAAGTATATGAAACTTGACAGAGTACTGATTGAATTTGCAGTGGAGTACCCTTGTAATAAGGTCGTTGGGACTGGCAAGTTGTGGGAGGGTCACTGTGTTGTTTGGTGCAAGGAAGCACAAAATGGGGGCTTTTGAATACCTAGGATTTGCCATGTGGGCCAGATGTGTCAATGGTTTTGCTTTTGTCGGTATTCAAGTGTATTTTGTTATTTCGTGGTGTCTTTCTGTTTTTTTGGTTTTTACACAATAAATTTCTTTTATTGTTTTGGGGGTACTTATTGTTTAATTGATTGATTTGTTTCTGTAATTAATTTTTTTTGGTTATTTTAATGTATTTGTATGTCATATTTATATTATTTTGCCAACTGTATATATTTTTTCTGTTCGATTTATTTATTTGCCATTTCTTGAATCTTGTGCTGTTACTTTATTGTGTATGTGTGTGCACGTTTATGTAAAACCTGGAGCTTCAGAAATGAAGTCTTACGGGTGACAGTTATTGGAGTAAGTGTGCCTCTCCGGGCATTTGTAAGTTTGTGTTTGTGATTTCAGTGTATTTTGTGTTATATGTTTTTGTTTAATGTTGCTGTATTCTTTATCTTGGAAAATGCCGAATAAATGAAATTGTTTCCCTCATTGTACACACGTTACTTGGTCTCTTTACGACGAAGAGTTTTTATCTCCGAGGTTAAGTAGGTTGACAAATGGTCCGAATGGGCGAGCTTGGGGTGACTCGACAAGGATGCAAATTTCACTATCCCGTGGAGAACATTTTATTTTTTATATTTGGAAACATTAAGCAAAAAGGTTTCATATTGTTTTGGTTTTGCATGCTACACACGTCAAATACACGCCACGTTGTCTCCATATCCGATATTAAATTGTCAAGAGATGGGCTGATCCCGGAGTCTTTGGAAAGGTTATATGTTTATCATCCAAATAGAAAATTTCATGCCATTTTGTAACAGAACAGACATGGGGGGTCAGAGTTTTCCTTAGAAATGCTCCCTATTTCGTTCGTTTTCGCTTTGTACACACGGTAGTCGGTCTGCGTCTGCCGCTACATGTCTCCATAGCCGAGTTTACAGTAAATATTCTGAAACGGTCAAAATGGGCTGACCTTGATATCTTCAGAGACGGTAAATATTTCTCTGTCCATTGAGATAATTTTCCTGTCCATATTTAAGCTGAAGCTTTGGAAATACCTGCGAAAGAAGGCTAGAGTTGTCCCACTGCTCTTTGTTCTCACTTCACAGAGACACTTCAGCGCACAGTGTGATTGCAATATTTTAGCCAAAAAAGTTTCAGATTGCTTGACATGTGGTAGACATGATGACAATCAAAGGGCACATGTTCCTCTATCCATTGACGTAAGTTCCATATTCATAATATGCTGAACAAGGCAAGAGTTCTTGGCTGAGCTAGTGCTTCCTGTGTTTTTGCGATTTGTCCTTTGTTCACACATTACTGGTCTTCCCAGCAGCAAATCCAGCTTTGGCCGGGGGGGGTCCAAACTGAATACAGTTTCGGGCTTATTCAGCATGATTTTGGGGAAGAAGAACTTTCAGAAGCGTGACGGTCGTGACATCCTTGTTTTTATGTCTTGGTATTGTTTTCTTAGGGTATTGGTGCTGATATACCCATTACTCCCTTTCTCACACACCTACAAAGTATTTTTAGTGAACAAAGTTGTGGCAGGGGCATCCCCCCACCCTTGCGTCCAGTGGCTGGACCATTGCATCTTCTTGGCTCCATTATATTCGAGCATAAAAGTGCAGAAATTTGTCCAAATGTGACATTCATGGCGGCATCTGAAATAGTACATATTCCTCTGTCCATAAGTCGAAGTTTCAGATCCAAATTTGTTATTATCAGGGAAATACCCATCGAAAAAGGCAAGAGTTCATGTCTCACTGCTTGTTATTTTTGTGCAATTGTCCCTTTGTGCACACTCTACTGATCCTCTTCCTGCGCACATGGCTCAATATTTGCGCATTAGGGTCCTGATGCTTGCTACTTTTGTTCAATTTCCCTTTGCCACATTTTGCCGGTCCTTGATCTTCCCCAGTGAAGATGGCTCCCTATACCCGGGTATTACAGGTCTAAAAGTGCTTCAAAGCTAACAGTTTTGGCGACATATGAAAGGGCACACTTTCCTTCATCAGATAACATAGGTTTTATATTTCTAGTTATTGGGGAAATACACGAAAAAAGAAGACAAGGGATCTGTAACTGCTTGCCAGATTCGTGACTTTTCCCCTTTCTCCACACTTTAGCAGTCCTCTTCCCGCACAAAGATGGTTCTATGCATTCGAACTTAACAGGTGTGAAGATTGTCCAAATCTAGCAATCCTACCACTATCCGAAAGGGCGTATGTTCTAATAATTGATACGTTTCATATCCATCCTTGATGTGTTTAGGGAAATATGGGAGAAAGAGGACGAATTATTCTCAGACTGGTTGCTGTTTTTTGTGAATTTCTGCATTCGTCCTCACATTACCATTCCTCATCCCGCGCAAGTACAGCTCCATATGTTCGACCAAAGAACGTCTAAAAATTGTCTTAATCTGGCAATCCCAGTACCGTGTAAAAGAGCACGTTTCATGTCCATGTTAGGAAAATGTTGGCAAAAAAGGCAAACCTTGTCCTCCTGCTTGTAACTTTTGTTCAATTCTCTTTTCTAGTACTGCCTGACAGAGAATAAGTTCCACTCTCTATTGAAGAAATTTTGATTATCCTGCTGTTCTAGATAGGGAAATGTTAGCAAAGGTAGGCAAGAGTTTTTGTCCCACTACTTTTTACTTTACCGTTCGTGTTTCCATGCATAAATGGCTCAATATGTTTCAGTATAAGGTTTAAAAATTGTCCAAATATGGCGTTCTCGACAGCTACTGAAAGGGCACTTGTTCTCCATTCGTTGACGTTTTTAAAGTTTCAGGAAAATGAAATGAAGTTAGGAAAAAGTTTACATTCCACTGCTTGTTTTTTGTTGTTCACCTCTTTTGGTTCAATTTGTTCCATTGTTCCATTATTTAGGACTTTTAATTTTAGGTCATTTAATTATTTAGGTATTTATTCATTTTGCTGCTCTACCCTTATATCCTCAACTTCGTACATATTCCACTCATCTTATTTGCTGCATTGAAATCCTTCTCAATTGCACATATTTAAAGCTCCTAACATCTAACTATTTCAAGATCTAAAATAGTAAGTAGTCCAAGTTTCAAATCTTGCAGTTATTTCTGAATTTGGTGATTTAGGTTTTTCGATATTTTGTCAATTTGCTATATGACCCTTTAATTCTGAAACTCAAACTGTGCTGATATTTAGAAATCTGGCTATTTAGTAAGACTTTTATTAAGTCGCCTTATCCTAACTTTTAAAATTCGTACATATTTGACCCTACCACATTTTCTTTATTCTAATGTTTTCTCGTCTGAATTGCAACATATAACTTAAGCTCGAAAATTAAAAAAAAAATTCAAGAGATCAATTCCTGAATAGTCCAAGACTGAAATTGTGCAGGTTTTTGGACGTTTAGCTATTTACTATAGAGTTTTTTTGAAGCCCTACCCTCAACTTTGGGAATTTGCACATATTATTTTGACCCTACCACATTTGGTGCATTACGAGGCTTTCCCCAATGAATTCCAACATAACTGAAGCTCCAAAATTCGAAATTTTTCAAGACAGAAATTCCGCAAATGTCCAAGACTAGAATCGTGCAGGATTTAGAAATTTGGCGATTTAGTTAGACAGATATTGAGTCTTTTTGTAGTCCTACCCTTCACTTTAAAAAGAAAATCGTACATGTTTCATATGTACGATTTCATATCTCAATTGCTGCATAGCAACATTTCCTAAGAATTCCAACATAACTGCAGCTCCCAAAATATCTAAATATCTAAAACTTAAATCGCACAAGTATTTTGAAATATGGTGATTTAGTTAGACAGATATGGAGTCTTTTTTAGCCCTACCCTTAACTTTAAAAAAATCGTACATATTCCTCCCTTTCTCATTTGCTGCAATACGATGTATTCCACTATGAATTCAAACATAACTGAAGCTCCACAAATCTAAAGTTTTCAAGAAATCAGTTCCTCAGTAGTCCAAGACACAAATTGTGGGGGTATTAGAAAATTTCGCGATTTAGTTATACAGATATGGAGTCCTTTTATAGCCCTAGCTTGAAAACAAAGTTGCACATATTTCCCTCTGGCCCATTTGCTGCATTTTGATATATTCCCCTAAGAATTTCAACATAACTGAAGCTCAACAAATTTAAATTTTTCCAAGAAGTCAATTCGTCAATAGTCCAAGACTCAAATCGTGCAGGTACTTAGAAATTGTGCGATTGAGTTAGAACGATACGGTGTCTTTTTGATGCCCTACCCTTAACTTAAACATTATGGAGTCCAAAATTTATAAGGATGAGAAATAAGATACCTGCAAGACTCTACAGATTACCATCAATATGGGGACAAAAGGCAGCATGAGAATGTATAAACATACATCTCACTCATAGATCATCGTCAATACTTGGACTGCATAGATTACCGTTATTATATGATCTCTAGTGTATTAGCTAGATTAGATTAGGCGTACTATCAATATGAAGATACCTTCATAATTCCATAGATTGCCGTCAATATGAGGACATCAGTGTATCAGCATGAGAATGTACATACATAAATTAGTCCATAAATTATATGTGCATCAGTCAATAGACTACCGTCAATATGGGGACTAGACAGATTACCCTCAGTATGGGGTCCCAAATTCATGAGAATGAATATACGTGCATCAGTCAATAGACTACCGTCAATATGGGTACAACAGAGTACCAACATGAGAATGTAGATACATACATAACTCCATAGATCACCGTCAATATACGGACTCCATAGTTTGCCGTCTTTATGGTGCTCAGTCATGCATGACAGGAGGGATATCCACCAAGGTATCGTTTAATAGAAAGAATACTGCTTCTACTATTCGGAGATCCTTTTACATTATAATAATATCTCATGGTATGGGCATATTAACCCCTTTCCTCAGGGTGAAGTTTTTTTCTGGGACACCGTGTAGATACATATATTACTCCATACATTACCGTCATTATGGGGACAACAGAGTATCAGCATGAGAGAGTAGATACAAACATCACTCGATAGATTACCGTCAATGTGGGGACATCATTGTATCACCATGAGAAGGTAGAATACATACATCACTCCATATATTACCGTCAATATGGGGACTCCACAGATTGCCGTCATTATACGGACTCCAGTGTACTATAGTCATGTAAAAGTAGATCCATATACATCACTCCATATATTACCGTCAATATGGAAATTCCACAGATTACCGTCATTATACGGACTCCAGTGTAAATGTAAATGTAGATACATACATCACTCCATATATTACCGTCAATATGGGGACTCCACAGATTGCCGTCATTATACGGACTCCAGTGTACTATAGTCATGTAAACGAGATCCACATACATCACTCCATATGTTACCATCAAAATGGGGACTCCACAGATTACCGTCATTATAGGGACTCCAGTCTATAAGCAAGGGAGTATAGATACAAACATTGCTCCGTAGATTACCGTCATTATATGGGGTCCAAATTTATAAAGATGAGAATGAAGATACCTGCATCACTCCATAGATAACCATTATTATATGGACTCCAGTTTACAGCGAGGAAGTATAGATACATACATTACTCCGAAAATTAACGTCATATGGGTCCCAAATTTATCAGGATGTTCATAAAGATACCTGCATCACGACAAAGAATACTGTCATTATGGGGTCCTAAATTTTTAAAGATGAGAATGAAGATAATTGCATCACTCCATAGTTTACTGTCAACATGGTGACTCCATAGATTTCCCTCACTACAGGGACTCCAGTGTGTTAGAATGTTATTCTAAATAAATGCATCACTCCGTAGATTACTGTCATTATAGGGACTCCTGTTCATTTGCAAGGCAATATAGATACCCTGTACATGGGTTGTTATATACATTACCCTTATATTTTTGCGTAAGTCTGACTTTGCGGTGTACCGGGTCCTGTAATCGCACAGACATTGCTTCATGTATTCGAGCATAAAAGGCCTTTTAATCACCAAAATCTGGCAATCTTTGTGTCACCTCAAAGGGCACATCTTCCTCTATAGATTAATATAAGTTTTATATCAGGATTTACAGTAGTTAGGGATATATCTGCAAAAGGAAGTGCAACATAACTGCAGCTCCCAAAATATCTAAATATCTAAAACTTAAATCGCACAAGTATTTTGAAATATGGTGATTTAGTTAGACAGATATGGAGTCTTTTTTAGCCCTACCCTTAACTTTAAAAAAATCGTACATATTCCTCCCTTTCTCATTTGCTGCAATACGATGTATTCCACTATGAATTCAAACATAACTGAAGCTCCACAAATCTAAAGTTTTCAAGAAATCAGTTCCTCAGTAGTCCAAGACACAAATTGTGGGGGTATTAGAAAATTTCGCGATTTAGTTATACAGATATGGAGTCCTTTTATAGCCCTAGCTTGAAAACAAAGTTGCACATATTTCCCTCTGGCCCATTTGCTGCATCAAATGCTGCATCAAATGTGTACCGGGTCCTGTAATCGCACAGACATTGCTTCATGTATTCGAGCATAAAAGGCCTTTTAATCACCAAAATCTGGCAATCTTTGTGTCACCTCAAAGGGCACATCTTCCTCTATAGATTAATATAAGTTTTATATCAGGATTTACAGTAGTTAGGGATATATCTGCAAAAGGAAGTGCGAGTTATTTCTGACTGCTTTATATTTTTGCGAAATTCAGACTTTGCGCTGCGCCGGGTGCTGTTCTCGCCCAGAGAATGCTTCATATTTCCCAGCATTAAATATCTTCAAATTACCTACATCTTGAATTCTTGATGTCATCTGAAAGGCCACATGTTCCTCTATCCATTGATATAAGTTTCATGTCCATTTTTGCAGTAGTTAGGGAAATATCTGCTAAACGAAATGCAAGTTTGTGTCAAACTGCCTGATATTTTTGCGGAATTCTGCTTTCGTCTGCGCTATACCGGTCCTTATCCTGCCCAGAGAATGCTTCATATAATCGAGCATAAAAGGTCTGAGAATTATCTAAATCTGGCACTCTCGGTGTCATCGAAAAGGCCATATGTTCTTCTATCCATTCATATAAATTTCATATCCATATTTGCAGTAGTTAGGGAAATAACTGCCAAAGGAAGTGCGATTTCTTTTCCAACTGCCTCCTTTTTTGGCGGAATTCTGGCTTCCCACTGCACTATACTGGTCCTTATCCTGCGCAGAGAATGCTTGACATAATCGAGCCTAAAAGGTCTGAGAAGTATCTAATTCTGGCAATCTTTGTGCCATCTGAAAGGCCACATGTTTCCCTGTCCATTCATATGAGTTTCATATCCATATTTGCAGTAGTTAGGGAAATAGCTGCCAAACTAAAGGCGAGTTCTTTTCCAACTGCCTCCTTTTTGTTGCGGAATTCTGGCTTCGTCTGCACTATACTGGTCCTTATCCCACGCAGAGACTGCTCCATATAATCGAGCATAAAAGGTCTGAGAATTATCTAAATCTGGCAATCTTGGTGTCATCTGAAAGGCCACATGTTCCCCTATCCATTCATATAAGTTTCATATCCATATTTGCAATAGTTGGTAAATGGCTGCAAAAGGAAGTGCGAGTTCTTTTCCAACTGCCTCCTTTTTTTTGCGGAATTCTGGCTTCGTCTGCGCTACACTAGTCCTTATCCCACGCAGAATAAGCTTCATATAATCGAGCATAAAAGGTCTGAGAATTATCTAAATCTGGCAATCTTGGTGTCATCTGAAAGGCCACATGTTCCCCTATCCATTCATATAAGTTTCATATCCATATTTGCAGTAGTTAGGGAAATAGCTGCCAAACTAAAGGCGAGTTCTTTTCCAACTGTGTCCTCTTTTTTGCGGAATTCTGGCTTCGTCTGCGCTATACTGGTCCTTATCCCGCGCAGAGAATGCTTCCTATCATCGCGCATAAAAGGTCTGAGAATTATCTAAATCTGGCAATCTTGGTGTCATCTGAAAGGCCACATGTTCCCCTATTCATTCATATAAGTTTCATATTCATATTTGCAGTAGTTGGCAAATAGCTGCAAAAGGAAGTGCGAGTTCTTTTCCAACTGCCCACTTTTTTTGGCGGAATTCTGGCTTCCCCTGTACTATACTGGTCCTTATCCCGCGCAGAGATTGCTTAATATAATCGAGCCTAAAAGGTCTGAGAAGTATCTAATTCTGGCAATCGTTGTGTCATCTGAAAGGCCACATGTTTCCCTGTCCATTCATATGAGTTTCATATCCATATTTGCAGTAGGTAGGGAAATAGCTGCCAAACTAAGTTCGAGTTGTTTTCCAACTGTCTCCTCCTTTTTGCGGAATTCTGGCTTCGTCTGCGCTATACTGGTCCTTATCCCGCGCAGAGAATGCTTCATATAATCGAGCATAAAAGGTCTGAGAATTATCTAAATCTGGCAATCTTGGTGTCATCTGAAAGGCCACATGTTCCCCTATCCATTCATATAAGTTTCATATCCATATTTGCAATAGTTGGTAAATGGCTGCAAAAGGAAGTGCGAGTTCTTGTCCAACTGCCTCCTTTTTTTTTGCTGAATTCTGGCTTCGTCTGCGCTACACTAGTCCTTATCCCACGCAGAATATGCTTCATATAATCGAGCATAAAAGGTCTGAGAATTATCTAAATCTGGTAATCTTGCTGTCATCTGAAAGGGCACATATTCCTCTATCCATTCATATAAGTTTCATATCCATATTTGCAGTAGTTGGCAAATAGTTGCCAAAGGAAGTGCGATTTCTTTTCCAACTGCCTCCTTTTTTTGCGGAAATCTGGCTTCGTCTGCAATATACCGGTCCTCAACCTGCTCAGAGAATGTTTCATACAATCGAGCATAAAAGGTCTGAGAATTATTTAAATCTGGCAATCTTGGTGTCATCTGAAAGGACACATGTTCCTCTATCCATTCATATAAGTTTCATATCCATATTTGCAATAGTTGGCAAATAGCTGCAAAAGGAAGTGCGAGTTCTTTTCCAACTGCCCATTTTTTTTGGCGGAATTCTGGCTTCCCCTGTACTATACCGGTCCTTATCCTGCGCAGAGAATGCTTCACATAATCGAGCATAAAAGGTCTGAGAAGTATCTAAATCTGGCAATCTTGGTGTCATCTGAAAGGCCACATGTTTCCCTGTCCATTCATATGAGTTTCATATCCATATTTGCAGTAGTTGGCAAAAAGCTGCCAAAGGAAGTGCGAGTTCTTTTCCAACTGCCTCCTTTTTTTGCGGAATTCTGGCTTCGTCTGCAATATACCGGTCCTCATCCTGCTCAGAGAATGTTTCATACAATCGAGCATAAAAGGTCTGAGAATTATTTAAATCTGGCAATCTTGGTGTCATCTGAACGGCCATATGTTCCTCGGTCCATTTATATAAGTTTCATATCCATATTTGCAGTAGTAAGGGAAATAGCTGCCAAAGGAAGTGTGAGTTCTTTTCCAACTGCCTCCTTTTTTGGCGAAATTCTGGCTTCCCCTGCACTATACTGGTCCTTATCCTGCGCAGAGAATGCTTGACATAATCGAGCATAAAAGGTCTGAGAATTATCCTAATCTGGCAATCTTGGTATCATCTGAAAGGCCACATGTTCCTTTATCCATACATATAAGTTTCATATCCATATTTGCAGTAGTTAGGGAAATATATTCCAAAGGAAATGCAAGTTCGTGTCCAATTGCCTGATATTTTTCCGGAATTCTGCCTGTGTCTGCGATATACTGGTCCTTATCCCAAGCAGAGACCTCTTCACATAATCGAGCATAAAAGGTCTGAGATTTATCTAAATCTGGCAATCATGGTGTCATCTGAAGGGCTACATGTTTCCCTGTCCATTAATATGAGTTTCATTTCCATATTTGCAATAGTTGGCAAATAGATGCAAAAGGAAGTGCGGGTTCTTTTCCAACTGCCTCTTTTTTTTGCGGACTTCTGGCTTCGTCTGCGCTATACTGGTCCTTATCCCACGCAGAGAATGCTTCATATAATCGAGCCTAAAAGGTCTGAGAATTATCTAAATGTGGCAATCGTGGTGTCATCTGAAAGGCCACATATTCCTCTATCCATTCATATAAGTTTCATATCCATATTTGCAGTAGTTAGGGAAATAGCTGCCAAACTAAAGGTGAGTTCTTTTCCAACTGTGTCCTCTTTTTTGCGGAATTCTGGCTTCGTCTGCGCTATACTGGTCCTTATCCCGCGCAGAGAATGCTTCCTATACTTGCGCATAAAAGGTCTGAGAATTACCTAAATCTGGCAATCTTGGTGTCATCTGAAAGGACACATGTTCCTCTATCCATTCATATAAGTTTCATATCCATATTTGCAATAGTTGGCAAAAAGCTGCCAAAGGAAGTGCGAGTTCTTTTCCAACTGCCTCCTTTTTTTTGCGGAATTCTGGCTTCGTCTGCGCTATACTGGTCCTTATCCCACGCAGAGAATGCTTCATATAATCGAGCATAAAAGGTCTGAGAATTATCTAAATCTGGCAATCTTGGTGTCATCTGAAAGGCCACATGTTCCCCTATCCATTCATATACGTTTCATATCCATATTTGCAGTAGTTGGCAAATAGTTGCCAAAGGAAGTGCGAGTTCTTTTCCAACTGCTTCCTTTTTTTGCGGAATTCTGGCTGCGTCATCAATATACCGGTCCTCATCCTGCTCAGAGAATGCTTCATATAATCGAGCATAAAAGGTCTGAGAATTATCTAAATCTGGCAATCTTGGTGTCATCTGAAAGGCGATATGTTCCTCTGTCCATTCATATAAGTTTCATATCCATATTTGCAGTAGTAAGGGAAATAGCTGCCAAAGGAAGTGCGAGTTCTTTTCCAACTGCCTCCTTTTTTGGCGGAATTCTGGCTTCCCCTGCACTATACTGGTCCTTATCCTGCGCAGAGAATGCTTGACATAATCGAGCCTAAAAGGTCTGAGAAGTATCTAATTCTGGCAATCTTTGTGTCATCTGAAAGGCCACATTTTCTCCTATCCATTCATATAAGTTTCATATCCATATTTGCAGTAGTTAGGGAAATATCTTCCAAAGGAAATGCAAGTTCGTGTCCAATTGCCTGATATTTTTGCGGAATTCTGCCTTCGTCTGCGATATAGCGGTCCTTATCCCAAGCAGAGAATGCTTCATAAAATCGAGCATAAAAGGTCTGAGAATTATCTAAATCTGGCAATCATGGTGTCATCTGAAGGGCTACATGTTTCCCTGTCCATTCATATGGGTTTCATATCCATATTTGCAATAGTTGGCAAATAGATGCAAAAGGAAGTGCGAGTTCTTTTCCAACTGCCTCAATTTTTTGCTGAATTCTGGCTTCGTCGGCACTACACTAGTCCTTATCCCACGCAGAATATGCTTCATATAATCGAGCATAAAAGGTCTGAGAATTATCTTAATCTGGCAATCTTGGTATCATCTGAAAGGCCACATGTTCCTCTATCCATTCATATAAGTTTCATATCCATATTTGCAGTAGTTAGGGAAATATATTCCAAAGGAAATGCAAGTTCGTGTCGAATTGCCTGATATTTTTTCGGAATTCTGCCTTTGTCTGCGATATACCGGTCCTTATCCCAAGCAGAGAATTCTTCATATAATCGAGCATAAAAGGTCTGAGAATTATCTAAATCTGGCAATCTTGGTGTCATCTGAAAGGACACATGTTCCTCTATCCATTCATATAAGTTTCATATCCATATTTGCAATAGTTGGCAAATAGCTGCAAAAGGAAGTGCGAGTTCTTTTCCAACTGCCCACTTTTTTTGGCGGAATTCTGGCTTCCCCTGTACTATACTGGTCCTTATCCCGCGCAGAGAATGCTTGACATAATCGAGCCTAAAAGGTCTGAGAAGTATCTAATTCTGGCAATCTTTGTGTCATCTGAAAGGCCACATGTTTCCCTGTCCATTCATATGAGTTTCATATCCATATTTGCAGTAGGTAGGGAAATAGCTGCCAAACTAAGTTCGAGTTGTTTTCCAACTGTCTCCTCTTTTTTGCGGAATTCTGGCTTCGTCTGCGGTATACTGGTCCTTATCCCGCTCAGAGAATGCTTCATATAATCGAGCATAAAAGGTCTGAGAATTATCTAAATCTGGTAATCTTGCTGTCATCTGAAAGGCCACATTTTCCCCTATCCATTCATATAAGTTTCATATCCATATTTGCGGTAGTTAGGGAAATATCTTCCAAAGGAAATGCAAGTTCGTGTCCAATTGCCTGATATTTTTGCGGAATTCTGCCTTCGTCTGCGCTATACTGGTCCTTATCCCACGCAGAGAATGCATCATATAATCGAGCATAAAAGGTCTGAGAATTATCTAAATCGGGCAATCTTGGTGTCATCTGAAAGGCCACATGTTCCTCTATCCATTCATATAAGTTTCATATCCATATTTGCAATAGTTAGGGAAATATCTGCTAAACTAAGTTCGGGTTGTTTTCCAACTGTCTCCTCCTTTTTGCGGAATTCTGGCTTCGTCTGCGCTATACCGGTCTCTTTCCTGCGCAAGGAATGCTTCATATAATCGAGCATAAAACGTCCGAGAATTATCTAAATCTGGCAATCTTGGTGTCATCTGAAAGGCAACATGTTACCCTATCCATTCATATAAATTTCATATCGATATTTGCAGTAGTTAGGGAAATAGCTGCCAAAGGAAGTTCGAGTTGTTTTCCAACTGCCTTCTTTTTTTGCGGACTTCTGGCTTCGTCTGCGCTATACTGGTCCTTATCCCACGCAGAGAATGCTTCATATAATGGAGCCTAAAAGGTCTGAGAATTATCTAAATATGGCAATCTTGGTGTCATCTGAAAGGTCACATGTGTCCCTGTCCATTCATATGAGTTTCATACCCATATTTGCAGTAATTTGGAAAAAGCTGCCAAAGGAAGTGCGAGTTCTTTTCCAACTGCCTCTTTTTTTGCGGTATTCTGGCTTCGTCTGCGCTATACTGGTCCTTATCCCACGCAGAGACTGCTTCATATAATCGAGCATTAAAAGTCTGAGAATTATCTAAATGTGGCAATGTTGGTGTGATCTAAAAG
This sequence comes from Acanthaster planci, assembly GCF_054643075.1. Classification (NCBI taxonomy): domain Eukaryota; kingdom Metazoa; phylum Echinodermata; class Asteroidea; order Valvatida; family Acanthasteridae; genus Acanthaster; species Acanthaster planci. Next base: position 19,256,063 of record NC_141786.1, on the reverse strand, counting down.
GTCAAATGTTTCCCTGTCCATTTATATAAGATTCATATCCATATTTGCAGTAGTTAGGGAAATAGCTGCCAAACTGAGTTCGAGTTCTTTTCCAACTGCCTCTTTTTTTTGCGGAATTCTGGCTTCGTCTGCAATAAACCGGTCCTAATCCCACGCAGAGAATTCTTCATATAATCGAGCCTAAAAGGTCTGAGAATTATCTAAATCTGGCAATCTTGGTGTCATCTAAAAGGCCATATGTTCCTCTATCCATTCATATAAAATTTATATCCATATTTGCAGTAGTTAGGGAAATAGCTGCCAAAGGAAGTGCGAGTTCTTTTCCAACTGCCTCCTTTGTTTCGGAATTCTGGCTTCGTCTGCACTATACTGGTCCTTATCCTGCGCAGAGACTGCTCCATATAATCGAAAATAAAAGGTCTGAGAATTATCTAAATCTGGCAATCTTGGTGTCATCTAAAAGGCCATATGTTCCTCTATCCATTCATATAAAATTTATATCCATATTTGCAGTAGTTAGGGAAATAGCTGCCAAAGGAAGTGCGAGTTCTTTTCAAACTGCCTCCTTTTTTGCGGTATTCTAGCTTCGTCTGCGCTATACTGGTCCTTATCCCACGCAGAGACTGCTTCATATAATCGAGCATTAAAAGTCTGAGAATTATCTAAATCTGGCAATGTTGGTGTGATCTAAAAGGTCACATGTTTCTCTATCCATTCATATAAATTTCATATCCATATTTGCAGTAGTTAGGGAAATAGCTGCCAAACTAAGTTCGAGTTCTTTTCCAACTGCCTCTTTTTTTTGCTGAATTCTGGCTTCGTCTGCGTTACACTGGTCCTTATCCCACGCAGAATATGCTTCATATAATCGAGCATAAAAGGTCTGAGAATTATCTAAATCTGGCAATCTTGGTGTCATCTGAAAGGCCACATTTTCCCCTATCCATTCATATAAGTTTCATATCCATATTTGCAGTAGTTAGGGAAATATCTTTCAAAGGAAATGCAAGTTCGTGTCCAATTGCCCGATATTTTTGCGGAATTCTGCCTTCGTCTGCGATATACCTGTCCTTATCCCAAGCAGAGAATGCTTCATATAATCGAGCATAAAAGGTCTGAGAATTATCTAAATCTGGCAATCTTGGTGTCATCTGAAAGGCCACATGTTTCCCTGTCCATTCATATAAGTTTCATATCCATATTTGCAGTAGTTAGGGAAATAGCTGCCAAACTAAAGGCGAGTTCTTTTCCAACTGTGTCCTCTTTTTTGCGGAATTCTGGCTTCGTCTGCGCTATACTGGTCCTTATCCCGCGCAAAGAATGCTTCCTATAATTGCGCATAAAAGGTCTGAGAATTATCTAAATCTTGCAATGTTGGTGTGATCTGAAAGGCCACATGTTCCTCTATCCATTCATATACGTTTCATATCCATATTTGCAATAGTTGGCAAATATTTGCAAAAGAAAGTGCAAGTTCTTTTCCAACTGCCTCCTTTTTTGCGGAATTCTGGCTTCGTCTGCGCTATACTGGTCCTTATCCCACGCAGAGACTGCTTCATATAATCGAGCATAAAAGGTCTGAGAATTATCTAAATCTGGCAATCTTGGTGTCATCTGAAAGGCCACATGTTCCTCTATCCATTCATATAAGTTTCATATCCATATTTGCAGTAGTTAGGGAAATAGCTGCCAAACTAAGTTCGAGTTGTTTTCCAACTGTCTCCTCTTTTTTGCGGAATTCTGGCTTCGTCTGCGCTATACTGGTCCTTATCCCACGCAGAGACTGCTTCATATAATCGAGCATAAAAGGTCTGAGAATTATCTAAATCTGGCAATCTTGGTGTCATCTGAAAGGCCACATATTCCCTATCCATTCATATATATTTCTTATCGATATTTGCAGTAGTTAGGGAAATAGCTGCCAAAGGAAGTGCGAGTTCTTTTCCAACTGCCTCCTTTTTTTGCGGAATTCTGGCTTCGTCTGCGCTATACTGGTCCTTATCCCACGCAGAGAATGCTTCATATAATCGAGCATAAAAGGTCTGAGAATTATCTAAATCTGGCAATCGTGGTGTCATCTGAAAGGTCACATGTGTCCCTGTCCATTCATATGAGTTTTATATCCATATTTGCGGTAGTTTGCAAGAAGCTGCCAAAGGAAGTGCGAGTTCTTTCCAACTGCCTCCTTTTTTTGCGGAATTCTGGCTTCGTCTGCGCTATACTGGTCCTTATCCCACGCAGAGACTGCTTCATATAATCGAGCATTAAAAGTCTGAGAATTATCTAAATCTGGCAATGTTGGTGTGATCTAAAAGGTCACATGTTTCCCTGTCCATTTATATAAGATTCATATCCATATTTGCAGTAGTTAGGGAAATAGCTGCCAAATTAAAAACGAGTTCTTTTCCAACTGCCTCCTTTTTATTGGGGAATTGTGGCATCGTCTACACAGTACTGGTCCTTATCCCATGCAGAGACTGCTCCATATAATCGAGCATTAAAGGTCTGAGAATTATCTAAATCTGGCAATGTTGGTGTGATCTGAAAGGCCGAATGTTCCCCTATCCATTCATATAGGTTTCATATGCATATTTGCAGTGGTTAAGGAAATAGCTGCCAAACTATGTTCGAGTTGTTTTCCAACTGTGTCCTCTTTTTTGCGGAATTCTAGCTTCGTCTGCGCTATACTGGTCCTTATCCCGCTCAGAGAATGCTTCATATAATCGAGCCTACAAGGTATGAGAATTATCTAAATCTGGCAATCTTGGTGTCATCTGAAAGGCCACATGTTCCTCTGTCCATTCACATAATTTTCATATCCATATTTGCAGTAGTTAGGGAAATATCTTCCAAAGGAAATGCAAGTTCGTGTCCAATTGCCTGATATTTTTGCGGAATTCTGGCTTCGTCTGCAATATACCGGTCCTTATCCTGCGCAGAGAATGCTTCATATAATCGAGCATAAAAGGTCTGAGAATTATCTAAATCTGGCAATCTTGGTGTCATCTGAAAGGCCACATGTTTCCCTGTCCATTCATATGAGTTTCATATCCATATTTAGAGTAGTTAGGGAAATAGCTGCCAAAATAAGGGCGAGTTCTTTTCCAACTGCCTCCTTTTTATTGTGGAATTGTGGCTTCGTCTGCACTATACTGGTCCTCATCCCACGCAGAGACTGCTTCATATAATCAAGCATAAAAGGTCTGAGAATTTTCTAAATCTGGCAATGTTGGTGTGATCTGAAAGTCCATATGTTCCTCTGTCCATTCATATAAGTTTCATATCAATATTTGCAGTAGTTAGGGAAACAGCTTCAAAACTAAGTTCGGGTTCTTTTCCAACTGTCTCCTTTTTTGTGGAATTCTGGCTTCGTATGCAATATACCGGTCCTTATCCCACGCAGAGAATGCTTCATATAATCGAGCCTAAAAGGTCTGAGAATTATCTTAATCTGCCAATCTTGGTGTCATCTAAAAGGCCATATGTTTCTCTATCCATTCATATAAATTTCATATCCATATTTGCAGTAGTTAGGGAAATATCTTCAAAAGGAATTGCAAGTTCTTGTCTGACTGTTTGATATTTTTGCGCAATTCTGGATTCGTCTGCGCTATACTGGTCGTTGTCCCATGCAGAGACTGCTTCATATAATCGAGCATAAAAGGTCTGAGAATTATCTAAATCTGGCAATGTTGCTGTCATCTGAAAGGGCACATGTTCCTCTATCCATTTGTTTAACGTTCATATCGATATTGGCAGTAGTTCGGAAAAGCTGCCAAAGGAAGTGCGAGTTCTTTTCCAACTGCCTCTTTTTTGCCGAATTCTGGCTTCGTCTGCAATATACTGGATCTTATCCTGCGCAGAGAATGCTTCATATAATAGAGCATAAAAGGCCTGAGAATTATCTAAATCTGGCAATCTTGTTGTCATCTGAAAGGTCACATGTTTCCCTATCTATTTGTATAAGTTTCATATCCATATTTTCAGCAGTTATGGAAATATCTGCCAAACTAAGTTCGAGTTCTTTTCCAACAGCCTCCTTTTTTTGCGGAATTCTTGCTTCGTCTGCGCTACACGGGTCCTTTTCCCGCGCAGCGACTGCTTCATATATTTGAGCATAAAAGGTCTAAGAATTGTCTAAATCTTCCAATCTTGCTGTCATCTGAAAGGCCACATGTTCCCCTATCTATTTGTATAAGTTTCATATCTATATTTGCAGTAGTTAGGGAAATAGCTGCCAAACGTAGTTTGAGTTCTTTTTCAACTCCCTCCTTTTTTTGCAGAATTCTGGCTTCGTCTGCAATATACCAGTCCTTATCCTGCACATAGAATGCTTCATATAATCGAGCATAAAAGGTCTCACAATTATCTAAATCTGGCAATCTTGGTGTCATCTGAAAGGTCACATGTTTTGCTATCCATTCATATGAGTTTCATATCCATATTTCCAGTAGTTAGGGAAATATCTTCCAAGAGAAAAATGCAAGTTCGTGTCCACATGCCTGATATTTTTGCGGAATTCTGCATTCGTCTGCAATATACCGGTCCTTATCCCCCGCAGAGAATGTTTCTTATAATCGAGCATAAAAGGTCTCTGGGAATTATCTAAATCTGGCAATCTTGGTGTCATCTGAAAGGCCTCATGTTTCCCTGTCCATTCATATAAGTTTCATATCCATATTTGCTGTAGTTAAGGAAATAGCTGCCAAAGGAAATGCGAGTTCTTTTCCAACTGCCTCCTTTTTTTGCGGAATTCTTGCTTCGTCTGCGCTACACGGGTCCTTTTCCTGCGCAGCGACTGCTTCATATATTTGAGCATAAAAGGTCTAAAAATTATCTAAATCTTCCAATCTTGCTGTCATCTGAAAGGCCACATGTTTCATTGTCCATTCATATAAGTTTCATATCCATATTTGCAGTAGTTAGGGAAATAGCTGCCAAAGGAAGTGCCAGTTCTATTCCAACTGTCTAATTCTTTTTGCGGAATTTTGGCTTCGTCTGCGTTATAGCGGCCCTTATTCTGTGCAGAGTACGCTTCATATATTCGAGCTTAAAAGGTCTAAGAAATACCTTAATCTTCCAATCTTGCTGTCGTTTGAAAGGGCACATGTTTCCCTTTCTATTTGTATACGTTTTATATCCATATTTGTAGTAGTTAGGGAAAGAGCTGCCAAAGGAAGTGCGACTTGTTTTCCTACTGCCTCCTTTTTTTTGCGGAATTCTGTCTTCGTCCTCGCCATACTGGTCCTTATCCTGCGCAGAGAATGCTTCATATAACCGAGCATTAAAAAGTACGCTTCATATATTCAAGCTTAAAAGGTCTAAGAAATATCTAAATCTTCCAATCTTGATGTCATCTGAAAGGCCACATGTTCCCCTATCTATTTGTATACGTTTCATATCCATATTTGCATTACTTAGGGAAATATCTGCCAAACTAAGCTCGAGTTCTTTTCTGACTGTTTGATATTTTCTGGGGAACTCTGGCTTCGTCTGCGCTATACCGGTCTCTTTCCTGCGCAGAGAATGCTTCATACAATCGAGCATAAACGGTCTGAGAATTATCTAAATCTGGCATTCTTGGAATCATGCTAAAGGCCATATTTTCTTCCATCCGTTCATATAACTTTCATATCAATATTTGCAGTAGTTGGGGAAATATCGTCCAAAGGAAATGCAAGTTTGTGTCCAACTGCCTGATATTTTTTGCGGAATTCTGGCTTCATCTGCGCTATACTGGTCCTTATCCCGCGTAAAGAATGCTTCATATAATCGAGCATAAAAGGTCTGAAAATTATCTAAATCTTGCAAACGTGGTGTCATCTGAAAGGCCACATGTTCCCCTATCCATTCATATAAGTTTCAAATCCATATTTGCAGTAGTTAGGGAAATATCTGTCAAAGGAAGTGCCAGTTCTTGTCTGACTGTTTGATATTTTTTCGGAATTCTGGATTCGTGTGCGCTATACTGGTCCTCATCCCGCGCAGAGAATACTTCATATAATCGAGCATAAACGGTCTGAGAATTATCTAAATCCTGCAACGTTTGGTGTCATCTGAAAGGCCACATGTTCCCCTATCCATTCATATAAGTTTCAAATCCATATTTGCAGTAGTTAGGGAAATATCTGTTAAAGGAAGTGCCAGTTCTTGTCTGACTGTTTGATATTTTTGCGGAATTCTGGATTCGTGTGCGCTATACTGGTCCTCATCCCGCGCAGAGAATGCTTCATATAATCGAGCATAAAAGGTCTGAGAATTATGTAAATCCTGCAACGTTTGGTGTCATCTGAAAGGCCACATGTTCCCCTATCCATTCATATAAGTTTCAAATCCATATTTGCAGTAGTTAGGGAAATATCTGTCAAAGGAAGTGCCAGTTCTTGTCTGACTGTTTGATATTTTTGCGGAATTCTGGATTCGTGTGCGCTATACTGGTCCTCATCCCGCGCAGAGAATGCTTCATATAATCGAGCATAAAAGGTCTGAGAATTATGTAAATCCTGCAACGTTTGGTGTCATCTGAAAGGCCACATGTTCCCCTATCCATTCATATAAGTTTCAAATCCATATTTGCAGTAGTTAGGGAAATATCTGTCAAAGGAAGTGCCAGTTCTTGTCTGACTGTTTGATATTTTTGCGGAATTCTGGATTCGTGTGCGCTATACTGGTCCTCATCCCGCGCAGAGAATGCTTCATATAATCGAGCATAAAAGGTCTGAGAATTATCTAAATCCTGCAACGTTTGGTGTCATCTGAAAGGCCACATGTTCTCCTATCCATTCATATACATTTCTTATCCATATTTGCAGTAGTTAGGGAAATATCTGTCAAAGGAAGTCCCAGTTCTTGTCCGACTGTTTGATATTTTTGCGGAATTTTGGCTTCGTCTGCGCTATCCCGGTCCTTATCCAGCGCAGAGAACGCTTCCTCCAATAGAGCATAGAACATCTGAGAATTATCTAAATCTTGCAATCTTGCTGTCATCTGAAAGGCCACGTTTTCTTCTATCCATTTATATAATTTTCACATCCAAATTTGCAGTAGTTAGGGAAATATCTGCCAAAGGGAGTGCCAGTTATTGTCTGACTCTTTGATATTTTTCCGGCACTATACTGGTCCTTTCCCCGCGCAGAGAATGTTTCATATAATCGAGCATAAAAGGTCTGAGAATTATCTAAATCATGCAAACTTGGTGTCATCTGAAAGGCCACATGTTCCCCTATCCATTCATATAAGTTTCATATCCATATTTGCAGTAGTTAGGGAAATATCTGCCAAGGGAAATGCAAGTTTGTGTCGAACTGCCTGATATTTTTGAGAAATCCTGGCTTCGTCTGCGCAATACTGGTCCTCATCCCACCCGTAGAACGCTTCATATAATCGAGCATAAAAGATCTGAAAATTATCTAAATCATGCAAACTTGGTGTCATCTGAAAGGCCACATGTTCTCCTGTCCATTCATATACGTTCCATATCAATATTTGCAGTAGTTAGGGAAATATCTGAAAAAGGAAATGCACGTTTGTGTCTAACTGCCTGATATTTTTGCAGTATTCTGGCTTCGTCTACGCTATACAGGTCCTTATCCGGCGCAGAAAACGCTTCCTGTAATCGAGCATAAAAGGTTTGAGAATTATCTAAATCTTGCAGTTTTGGTGTCATCTGAAAGGCCACATGTTCCTCCATCTGTTCATATACGTTTCATATCCATACTTGCAGTAGTTAGGGAAATATCTGTCAAAGGAAGTGCCAGTTATTGTCTGAATGTTTGATATTTTCCCGGAATTTCTGGATTCGTCTACGCTATACTGGTCCTTATTCTGCGCAGAGAATGCTTCATATATTCGAGCATAAAAGGTCTAAGAATCATCTAAATTTTCCAATCTTGATGTCATCCGTAAGGCCACATGTTCCCCTATCTGTTTGCATAAGTTTCATATCCATATTTGCAGTAGTTAGGGAAATATCTGCCAAACTAAGTTCGAGTTCTTTTCCAATTGCATTTTTTTTTGTGGAATTCTGGCTTTGTCGGCGCTATACTGGTCCGTATACCGAGCATAGAATGCTTCATATAATCAAGCATAAAAGGTCTGAGAATTATCTAAACCTTGCAATCTTGGTGTCATCTGAATGGCCACATGTTCGTCTATCCATTCATAGAAGTTTGATTCCCATATTTTAAGTAGTTGGGGAAATATCTGCAAAAGGAAGTGCCAGTTCTTGTCCAAATGCCTCTTATTTTTGCAAAATTCTGGCTTCGTCTAAAACCCTTCCCTTTCAAGCCACAAACAAAGTTTCAACCGCATCGGACACGTACCTTTCGAGGTATAGTGGTTTGAAGATTTCCCCTTTAATGTCACGTGACTTGTCTCCTGGTGACGACATCATCACGTGAGGTCAATATTCCTCTGACGCACCCCCTTCTCAAGAAATCTGCAAGATTTGAACCCGATTAGTCTGGTACATCTGGAGATATAGGGCCTTCAAGAGTTCAATTTAATGTCACGTGACTTGTCTGCTCATGTCATCACATAAGGTCAATTTTCCCGCGCAGAGAATGCTTCATATAATCGAGCATAAAAGGTCTGAGAATTATCTAAATCCTGCAACGTTTGGTGTCATCTGAAAGGCCACATGTTCTCCTATCCATTCATATACATTTCTTATCCATATTTGCAGTAGTTAGGGAAATATCTGTCAAAGGAAGTGCCAGTTCTTGTCCGACTGTTTGATATTTTTGCGGAATTCTGGCTTTGTCTACGCTATACCGGCCCTTATCCCGCGCAGAGAACGCTTCCTCCAATCGAGCATAGAACATCTGAGAATTATCTAAATCTTGCAATCTTGCTGTCATCTGAAAGGCCAGGCTTTCTTCTACCCATTCATATAAGTTTCATATCCAGATTTGCAGTAGTTAGGGAAATATCTGCCAAAGGAATTGCCAGTTATTGTCTGACTTTTTGATATTTTTACGGCATTTCTGGCTTCGTCTGCGCTATACTGGTCCTTTCTGCGCGCAGAGAATGCTTCATATAATCGAGCATAAAAGGTCTGAACATTTTCTAAATCTTCCAATCTTGCTGTCATCTGAAAGGCCACATGTTTCCCTATCTGTTTGTATAAGTTTCATATCTATATTCGTAGTAGTTAGGGAAATATCTGCCAAGGGAAATGCAAGTTTGTGTCGAACTGCCTGATATTTTTGAGAAATCCTGGCTTCGTCTGCGCAATACTGGTCCTCATCCCACCCGTAGAACGCTTCATATAATCGAGCATAAAAGATCTGAAAATTATCTAAATCATGCAAACTTGGTGTCATCTGAAAGGCGACATGTTCTCCTGTCCATTCATATACGTTCCATATCAATATTTGCAGTAGTTAGGGAAATATCTGAAAAAGGAAATGCACGTTTGTGTCTAACTGCCTGATATTTTTGCAGTATTCTGGCTTCGTCTACGCTATAAAGCGTAGACGAAGAAACAAAGTTTCAACCGCATCGGACACGTACCTTTCGAGGTATAGTGGTTTGAAGATTTCCCCTTTAATGTCACGTGACTTGTCTCCTGCTGACGACATCATCACGTGAGGTCAATATTCCTCTGACGCACCCCCTTCTCAAGAAATCTGCAAGATTTGAACCCGATTAGTCTGGTACATCTGGAGATATAGGGCCTTCAAGAGTTCAATTTAATGTCACGTGACTTGTCTGCTCATGTCATCACATAAGGTCAATTTTCCTCTTTAGCACTCTCTATTTAAGGTATCTGCAAAATTTGAACCCAATCGGAAATGTACTTTAGAAGATAGAGGGCCTTAAAGATGTATTCCCCACGGACATTGGTCTGCGAGCCCCGTGTAATTTGCATAATCATAAATATGCATTGCACACTAAAAACCAGAAAATCTTTGATAATACCTAACATAAGAGTAACCGATTGTACATTTCACATTTTCTGTGTACAAAATATAAGAACAAAGATTGCAGGACCACTAGAGATGACATCTGTTGCACTATCCTGAACATTTTGGCGCAAAAATGAATTTCACTTTTGATAACTGTGACTAAAAGTTGAACTGTATGATATACACTTTAAAACTAATATGCTATTCTGTGGCAACTGTCGCCACGCTAAATCTGCAAGTTAAGGGTCTGATGTTGTCATTGACTTCATCACCCATCCTGTTTGGGGTTCAGGACTTAATACGTCCCCACGCAGATCATCGGGTGTCACGCGCCTTTTTAATCAACGCAAAAGTAGAATCCAGGCAGAATTAACAACATCTGACGTGTTGATAACGCCGATACTGTCCGTTACGAAAAAAAAGCAATTATTTATGACGTTATCACTAAATGAACTCAATATTTGCTCAAAGCACTTCCTCTCCAAGATATAAGCAAGGTTTCAACCCAGCATTAACACGGACAGACGCCTTATGTTGAAAAAACTTTACGGCCTTTTACCACTTTCAAACAATAAGTCTACTTCCGGTTTAAACCGGAAGGAATGGTTATGTCATTTTACCTACACCAGACGAAATCAAGACCACATTTTATCCTGGCACTTGCTGCAAACAGAATGTTGTGGGAGGCCACGGTTGATTTTATATTGGTTTTTATACATTTAAAGGAATATTTAAGTATTCACAATTTAATAACAAATCACGTGATGACGTCATCATGACATAAATATTTTAGAATTATCTTCGTTGTATAGTTCGTGCTTGCTGTAAGTTTAAAGGTGATCAATGGTTACTGAGGTACGAAATTAGTGCCTCGAATACGTGTACTAAGTCAATGGGCTGAAATAAATATTTAAAAATTCATAATAAATCACATGATGACGTCATCACGACATCATAAATTTCCACGTATTTTTGCATCAAGGTCTTTCTTGGCTGTAACTTTGAAGTTGATCAAAGCTCTCAAACTAACCCAAATGCTTGCTTGAAAACGTGTACAAAGTCAATGGGCTAAAATAAATATTGAAAAATCACGAATAAATGACATGATAACGTCATCATGACGTCCTTTACTTACAATAATTTTTGTATCACGGTCTTTGTTGGCTGTCACTTTAATAACCATCAAACATCGGAAAGGTTTTAAAATTATTCCTTGAAAACGTGTACAAAGTCTAGGGCAAAAAACTCATTTGCGGAAACACTGCTCCTTTAAGTTCATGTCACGTGATTTGCACTTAAACTGAACATTTCTAATAAAATATTACTTCATATTCGGACTCTTAGGCATATTTCAAATCAAATAGCAGAGCTTAAAGTACCCCTTTTCTCTTTCGTTCTTATAGTAATCTTGCGCCGAAGTTAAAGACTACTTGTTCACTTGTGTTAAGTAGAAAAACGTGTACAAAAACCTATGGGGAAAAATTTAATGTTCAAAATGAATATAAAATAAGGTGATGAAGTCATCATGACTTCATCCCTTTGCAATAAATCTTGCATCGGGGTCTTCCTTGGCCATCACTTTGGAACGATCAAACATTGCAGAGTTACCAAAATTGTGGCTCAAAAACGTGTACAAAGTCAATGCCCTAGAAACACGTGTGCAGGAAAACTGCTCCTCTAATTTCATGTCACGTGATTTTTGTCTAAACTGGATAAAACTTATGAAATATTATTTAATAATTGAACACTTGGGTGTATTTGCGAACGAACGGAAGGGAACATTTAGTCTGATTTATTTTTCGTTCTGGTAGTAATTCTCGGTCAAAGTTGAGGACTGCTCACGCATTATGCTGGACAATGTGTGTACAAACCCTATGTTGTGCAACAACGCCATCCATGGTTCAATATAGGACAATTTGTTGAAAATTGAAAGCCCAAGAGGTGTAACCGTAATTCTGCAATAGCGCCCTCATAGTCTGATATAGGACAGTCCGAAAACTGTGTGCAATCTGTGTACAAAGTCTTTGGAGAAAAATTAATTATAAAAAAATCAATAATAGATATACTACTTACGTTATCACTGTGAATTTCTTTTGGGACCGTTCTTGGATGATGGCTCAAAAGTCTGCCAAGTTTGAAGTCGATCAGATTTAGTAAACTGCCAAAGTCGACTGGTGGAAGGAATTGATTTGAAAAAGAACAAAAAATCAGAAAAACAATACTGTTCCGGCTGTTGCCGAGACAGCTAAAAAAAAAAAACCAAAAAAAAAAAAAACAGAATAAAAAGAATGTCCTTTTCGCTACTTGCCAAAACCCCAAAAAGGAAATGGAATGGCTGTTCCAGCTGTTGCCAAAACAGCTAAAAAATCAGAAAAGCACTACCTGTTTCGTGAGTTGCCAACTTGTCAACTTTCAGGCTCTGTTATAGGTAGACTTGTCTCTTTTTGCCCAACGGTTTTAGAAAGTGGTTCTGTTTCACCACTTATTTACCCATACAGTGTTATGCTCTTTAAGTTGCCCAACAGTCCAGCGATTCAACTGTTATTCCGCATAGGGCAAAAGTATGCTTAATAATTTTGGGAAAGGACTGATTAAAAATGTAGCATATCAAACCCTTATTCAAAAGAAAACCGCTTCTGGTCATTGTCTTGAATGTCGACCTGATCCGACAACCCCCCCCCCCACACACACACACAAAACCGTCGAAAGGCTAACCCGTTCCTTCGGAGCGCCGGGCGGCATTATTTCCGCCCTACATTGTATGTACATGTATTTTGATTTTTTTTGGGGGGGGGCATTTACTGTCGGACAGTGAGTGAGACTCAACTTGCAAAAACGCACAGTTGCATTCGATGTCCCTCTCTACGAGTACCTAAGGAGCCCCTAACGGAACAGGCACAATTAAGATTTTTTTAATTCCGTTCCCTTGAATTATCATTTCGTTCCCTCAAAATCATCTCGTTCCCACGAAATAATATAATAATAAGTACCACTCTATGTTGCCCATCGTTTGCTCATATGCATGCAGTCCGTGTCAAGAAATCCGACAAAATACATCGAATTCCAGTATCGGTTTCGCTTCAGGGGGCATTATATTGCAACCTGAAAAAGGTATAATTAGCTATATCCCCAGAATTTTGGACGTGACTTTGATTTTTTGGTAGATAACGTCTCGTATAGCATCTTTTCTACGACTGACTGTAGTTTGACGTCATGGTGTGTGTTGCACTCAAGGTGTAAACTACGGCTGCATCCGAATCTCTTGTCTAGAGCTCGGTATAGGTCTTCGCTCCATTGGAAATGCGTGGAGACGCGTAGACAATAGACCAGCCGTGGCTCTGGAAGCCCAAGCCTCAGACGGTCGCGTTTGTCCAGGCTTTGGGGGTAGGAAATACATGGTTTTTAAGATTGATGCAAATTGACTCGCATACAGTTTGGGGAGATGCTTTTTTTCTCTCTTTGCAATAGTGGTCATTCTTTAGATTTACATTACGAAAAAAAAAATAATTGCATTATCTTCACATCTTCGTCGTGCTTGTGCACACTGAGAGGGCCTATTTCAAGCGCGCCAATCACCAGCGCTGTTTTATCCCCTGCTTGGTACCCTGCTCAATATGTGCGCAAGTTGATCGACGACCAGTTTTCCATGGTGGCGCGCGCGAGCATTAGCATTACAATGCCTACGCACAAGAAGGCATGTGTGGCCAAGTTGGCGGGTTTGTTCAAATGTGACTTCATAGGAGGTGAGTTTAAAGGTGAGAAATACCACTGGCTTACCATCCAACAATTTAAAATAAATGGAGAAATGACGGCAAAGACGATAACGAGATTTCCGTATCACAAACTCCACAAGTTTGGGCTTGGCTTTGTTGATTTTACACTGCTTTTGCTGTGGTAACTAGTGCACCCTGTATTTAAACATGGCGGCCCCACAGTGACTGTCAGGCATGCAGGCTGGGATTTTAACGGGGTTCCTTTGGTTTCTTAACTTGAAGCAGTAATGGAGAGACGAGGAACACTCCTGTGAGATTGTTGCACATCTGGGATGTATTTTGACACTTTATTGTACTCAGCAGGTCTGGAAACAGCTCAAGCTATACAAGCACTGTAGGCCTAGCCTACTTCTGATAACAGCCCAACAGTAAATGTTAATAAAATGAAAAAAATAGGCCTAGGGAGTAATAGGGGCCTGTGTACAGTTGTGTTGTAAATCTGAAACATGACTTTTGTCCAACAAATTTTTCAACCAATGAAAATCTCCAGCCTGTATGTGGGGCCAAAGTTACTAATTTGATGGTCAATGAGTAGTCTAAACAAAATGGAGGATAGTATGATTTGATGCGGTAAATGAAGAGAAAACATTACTTTACACCCCAGGAGAATTTGTCAGGAAGCCAAAGTCTTTAAAACTAACTAGACCTATCCACTGAGGTTCAGAATTATAGAAATACATTATACAATCTGTAATTTCTACATAATTCACTGAACCTGGTAAAAATTGGGTAGAAAGTAGGCCTCATACTTTAAGTCTGTGTTGCATGGAGCCATGCATGGAGATCTTTACTGATTGCATGATGAAAGTCTTAAAATTGGAGGTTGTGCTAATCATTTCTGAATACAACTTGATTATTTTCAAAGATTCTTCTATGCAAAAATGATTTTGGTTATTACCGTAAAAATCTTTCTGTACTGAAAATACAATGGGTAGAGGTCTAGTTTCCAAGATAACTGTCTTCTTTGTTTTGTTCATTTGTCTATGTGCTGTCGGTATGTTTGTCAGTCTATCTGTTATTCATCTGTCTGTTATTCCGTTGTCTCTCCCCCTCTCTCTCAGTCATTCTCATTCAGATATGAAGGTTATTGTGGCAGCACTTACCATGTACATGTATGTTTCCTTCCTCAACTTAATTTTACTTATTGTTCAGGGTTGTAGACTGGAATGCCAGTTAGCTTTTGTGATGGAAATGAGACATTTGCTGGATTGTTTTGTGAGTGAATGATCTTATGTTGTCAAATATGCAGTAGTTTTTTTCAAGGAGTGAAAATTTGTTTATTCCCGTCTTTGTGCAAAACAAATCATGATATTCTTGCAATAGGGGTTTTCACAAGAATGTGAAACACATAAATATGAAGCCAGCGTTGAACTAAACGTCATCCTGATGGTCATTAGCTTGCAAAAGTTATTAAAGCCAGATTCAAGAATTTAAAAATCAGGTGCACTGTGATTTTATTCTGTCACAGCAACACATTGCTTAACCAAAAGTTCAATTGATGTTTGAATATTGTAGAATTTAGTTCATTTATGTCATGGAATGATACTCAATTCTAATGACACTGTTGTATGAAGAGGCTCAATATCTATTTTAAAAAACATTTGCATTTTTGGCTTTATCACGTGTGTCATTACAAACATCCATTGCAAATATATGTGTAGGGTATGTGTTTATCTTCAGTAAAACTCCTACATGAAATGTTTTCAACGGTTTATGTTGCACTCTATGTTGGCAACACACAGTGCGGCGTCTCCATGTGAGAATACGGCATGCACAAGTATTGAATATTGGCTACGGCTCTCTACTGCTGCCTCTTTTGATCAAAATTTGAAGTCGTGTCGCAGGAGGTGGGACTGGATTATGGCTACCCTTGTACTGCACCACCCCATAAAATGCCATGTATAACTAGATTGATACACCGGCAGTGCTGGGTGCACATACGTGAATTACAAATTCTCAATCAGCTCTCTCCATCTTTCCGATCCTTCAAAGCCATCTGAGAATCGGAAAACAGGCTCTTCCACTCATATTTCCTTGCCATTTTTTTCATTTTGCATGTTCCAATGACTGTTATGTGCATTCATTTCAGCTAGAGTACAAGCCGCTGATGAGTCATTGCTTACAGGACGACCAGCTTCTTAGCATTTCTTCACGATGGCCACTGTTGTTAAGGTGATTGTACTGTGATCTCTTACTGTAGCCTTCTTGGTAAAACGTGAGTGATTCTTTGTTATTGGTCATCCCAAAGGTAGGATTCACTGATTGAGTCTCCTGTGAACTCATTCCCTCATGTCCTGTAGACCTAGTACATTAAGACCTACCCCACCTTACTTTCTTATAATATAGCGTGTGTAAACAAAGTGTGACTTCATTGTGTCTATTTAAAGATCATGCTTGGTGAATACATTTATTTTGCCCAAATACCGGGTGACGTGTATCTGGGGAGCTGTTAAAATTAAAATGGTCCCCAAAATCCTCTCATCATATTATGATTTCACATGCACCCTTGCAGGATATGGTTAATACTGTTTATAATTTGGGAATGTTTTCTGCACAGACTGTGATCTCCTGTATTAGCCTTTAGTTGGACCAAGAGAGAACACTATTTCCTTGGCATCAGAGGCTCCTTTGTTACTAACTGTGCATCACTGGTTCATGAAGGACTAGGACATGGTAGTAGCCCCATCGCTACCAACAAAATGAATACTCCCAACCAACACGGCTCTTTTCAACCAATTAAGTTGTGCTTCTACTCAAGGCAGATTGAAGAGATTGCTTGGCTGAAAAAAAACAGGTTGGATTGTTTAAATATAATCCCAGATCAACACTCATTGTTTTGCAGGCTTGCATCTGTGGATGGTTGAAAACAAATCTTAAGAACTGAAAAAAAGTAGAGGGATGAAATATGTTAAATTGCTGCTTACAGGCTTGAGGAAAAGGACTTTTTGGGAAGTATACATGTATTTAAGGTGTTTTGAAAAATAAAATACACTAACTAGTCAAGCAACAATTGAAAAGAAATGGAAAAATGACAACTAAGAAGATAATAAGATTTATATGAGAAACTCCAGTGATGTGGGCTTGTATCGTATTTGGCCCCGATCTTTGTTGATTTGACACTGCTTTCAATGATGTTTCAACTACTGTTGTAAAGTGCACCTATATATTTTGAAATTGTGGCCTCCACGTGTGTGCAGTAATACAGATTGGAATTCAAACATGGTTTAGTTTCCCTAGTTTCAGTAGTTTGACAGAGAGACAAGAGCAAGGTAGTCCCTGGAGGCCGTTCTCTGGAGTGTAACAAATCAGAGATATCTTATCTTTGGTGACACTACTCAACAGGTATGGAAATAGTCTATATCATATTCTGATATTAGTCCATGGTAATGGTAATAGTGAAATGCCTGGTTGTCCTGTAGATCTTGACCTTTGGTTTTGTCTTTTAAGTTTTCAACTAATGAGAATCTCCGGCCTTTAAGGTTGGATTGAATTAAACTACAAAAAATGGATGGATTTTTTTGGTATGGTTGTACAATTTGTGCCAAAGTGAACAGAAACAAGACAGAAGCTGCATCTACAGGCTGCTTGTAGTGAATGAGGAATGTACTGAAATGTCCTCATTCCTGGATCCAGATCACGTACAAGGATGGGTGTACATATTCTACAAGGGTCGTTTCAAAAAAAATGTGGACTTGTTTTAGTTTATCAGCCAACTTTTTACTCACTTAAGCCATCTTTCTGTGTCAAATACATTAAAGGTGTAATGCTTCAGGTTGTTACAATATGGCATGCTAGCCCACAGTTGGTAAAATTCGCTCTTTGCACGCTGCCGCCGCCCCAGGCATGCAGAATCTCGATCTTGATCTTTACAAAATCGGTTCAGTGATTTCCATGTATGTTGCTTGGTCATTCTGTGCATGCTGTGTCGGATCTTATACCATACGATTGGACAATGTTTCAGAAGCTGATTGTGACACGATTGTACTATCTGCCAGATTGAGGCTCTCCATGCCTATGGCGGCAGCATGCAGAATAAATAATGTGTGTGTCCAGAGTTTCTTTCATGATATCCTTAACACAAGACAGGCTTCTATCATACACACCAAGGATTCAACATTGGCTGGGAAGTATGATGTAAGCCATCTTCACAATAATTCTTTGGTGTTCCACATGCCTGGAAGAAAGTCATTTAGGGAAGCACTTATAACTTACTTTTCTCCATCTTTCTCATTCTCCACTGCCCTCTGAGATTCAGTTAATCCAAGCTAATACACTCATGTTGTATTGTCATTTCTTCCTTCTGCATGTTTTTAATGACTGTTGTGTGTGTCCATCTCAGCCAGAGCACAAGCTGCTGAGTGAGCCGCTGTTCATGGTACATCCAGCTTCTTGATGATGGGGTTCCTGTGCTCGTTGTTTAGGTGATCGGACTTTGATCTCTTGCTGCTGCCTGCTAGGTAAAAGGTACGTTGGTCCAATGTTGTTGGTTATTCCAAAGGTATAATTCACTGATTCAGTCCCCTGTGGACTCATATATATTTCATATATGGACCCAAAACATAATGATGTCAAGCTGTTTTTTTTACTTGGACAGTTATTGCTTCCCACCTTACTGCCTTAGGAAACTAAGCATGACGTCATTATGTTACAGGTCTCTTCACTTTTCCAAAAGTTGACAGGGACAGAGGTCCTTCTCTGTGGATTAATTTAATTTTCGCATAAACCTGGGTGACATACCTGTGTATGGGGAGCCATAATTTAATACCATTGATAAATTTTGGATGGCAGGTAAAACGTGAAATATCAGAGAGTGTTTGGCCCAACCCCCTTCGGTGTATGCAAAATCCTATTGAATCAGACGATTTTGGACTGTCTAAATTTTCTTCTTTCTTGGGCTGTTGAAAGAGCCCAAGAAAGTAGAAGGGGTGTCAGTTTAAAATGGCTGCTTCGAAGCTTTAGAATTATGTCTTTTCAGGAGTTGTGTTTGCTGATCAACCAACAATTAAAGAGAGTTGAAACAAAGGTCAATACGAAAATGAGAGTTAAAGACTATAAAGACATCGCGGTGATGTCTACTTGTATGTTATTCGGCTCTGATCTTTGTTTACTTGACTCTGTGGTTTTATTAGCTGTAGCATTGATGAAGAGACAAGACCAAGTCCCTTAGAGACAGTTTTCTGGAGTTTAACACATCACTGGCAACTGGCATTACTGATGACACAACTCACTCGGTAAGCACTTTATATCATGTTCTGATTTGAGCCTAACAATGAAAGTCATGTTCCAGATTTTGAACAATATCTGTACATAATTTTGTATACATGTACAATTGTTCTGTAAAATCTGGAGCATGGCTTATTCGGCTCCACTCTGGAGGATGACGAGAGCATGCTGGATGAAACGTCAAGCACACACTCTACAGTTCTTATCAGAACCATACCTTTTCCAGGGGAGATCTATCCACATGATGTAACCACAAGCCCTGTTTTTAGTCTCCACCATGTAAAGCGTCAAGTTTTATTTAATGGAGGTGAATACTTAGGGCAGTTATGCTTCATGGTTTCCCATTTGTAAGTTGGTCTTGTTAGTGGATGGTTTTGCAGCAAATTTTGCTCTATATAAGGCCTAATCCAAACTAAGCTTTTGCCTGTGACTGTAGGGTTGGTGAAAATCAACTGATCTTGTCATTTTGTTGAATGTTTCATTCTGATATTCCTACATTCAAGAGAACTATACACAAATGAAGGCGAAAGCTTGGGTCAGTCATTATGTCTGCTAGTAGTCTTCTCCCTCTTGTACTTGTTAGTCAATCTGTTTTAGTAGTTAGTTTGGCCTGTGTATATGACGACAGTCTTCAAATGGTCGAAAGGTTTACCTTGGTTAATTGTGATGGGTACCATCTCTTCAATTATTCTTATTATTTGACCATCACTAGAACAAACTAAGCAAAATTAAACAAAAATTATGTAAAAAACAACAGAAGCACAAATACAAGTAAATATAAGCAGTAGCAGGGACCAGGGATAAAAATCTGAATACATAACGAGACAAATATCAGTTATGCGGGTCAGCAGGGACTGCAAAAGTAAAATAAACTACTATTACCCCTGTTTATGCTTATATCGTTAACAAGACAAATTAACCATAACAAAGGAAACAGTGGTCCCCACACATGTGATCAAAATGACAGCCCAAAAAAGAAAAAAAAATCTTAGGAGAACGTTTCATTTCCATATTTCCATGTGAATTAATCATGTGAATTTACTCATTTAAAAAATATCCAGTTTTAATCAAGTCCTCTGTGCCCTCCTTTTGAGGTGATTTTATTGGCTTGTTGGTAATTTTGGTTTTTTGTCATTTATTATTCATGTGATGCCTTTAATCGTAAATCATGTCATCCTAATTAAACATTTGTCTGTGATTTGTTTACACCTGTACTCAGTACCACAATTACGGCCAAGATTTGGACTCTAGCACTGTGCCTATCTGTTCTACACGTTAGTCTTCTGCTGCTGGTCAAACAGTGATACGCTCCATGCTGTGACATGCTCAGCCTCAATAAAAGTAACAACAGCATGATTTTGATTTCCTCAACATAACAGAACTGGTAATTTGCAACTGTTGCAGTGACTGTTTGTCTTGTGGTGGCAACAAAAGGTTTTGTTGAAAGGTTGCCACTTTGCATGGTTTTTCTGTACCATCTGGTGTACCTCAAGGAAGTGTCTTGAGCCCAATCCAGTTCTTATGTATACCAACGACTTTCCTTATCACATCTTGTCAGCTAGCACTTTATTTGGTAACAGTGCTCTTGTGTATAGGCCAATATAATGTGTCTGATGACCTTCAAGATATTCATGGCTTCCAAAGATGGTGTCATGCTAGTAAAATGCATCTCAATTCATTACTAAGGAAACCAAAGTTTTGCTTATGCTAGGATGATCAAAGAAAATAGTGGACCTGAACTGTAACTTAGTTAACATGCAGTTTGAAACTGATAATGAGAACACGATTTCTCGAGAAAGCCTTGTTAAGTCACTACCAAATCAAACAGACTTAGTATGTCTTGCTTTCATCTTGCAAGTTTCTAGTGTTGACTATTCTGGAATACAAGTAGCCTATCTGGTACCTTCACAACAGGAGCCTTATACATTGACAAATTAGAACAGAATTCAACGTTGAGCAACCAGGATAATTCTCTAGTGAAGAAGATTTAAAATGGATTACGCGGATTGGTTGCATATATACATTGAATTTGTCTTTACGTGAATCTAAAAGCATCCATCTTTTGCTTACATTTATTGTTAGAGGTCTTCATAGAGCTTTTGACCGTGAAATAGTCTTAGTGAACAGGTGGTACATTGAAACGATCAGGCTGGACAAACCTTAGGGCACTAATTCAAAAACTTCATCATTTTGCCAATTACATGCTCTTGAGATGACCTACATGTACCTGAACGTTTGAGAACTGAAGTGGTTTAAATAACCCTTCAACACGGGATCAACTTACCAAGTACCCACTTGAATTTGAAACTATATGAAACTTGACAGAGTACTGATTGAATTTGCAGTTGAGTACCCTTGTAATAAGGTCGTTGGGACTGGCAAGTTGTGGGAGGGTCACTGTGTTGTTTGGTGCAAGGAAGCACAAAATGGGGGGGGGATTTGAATACCTAGGATTTGCCATGTGGGCCAGATGTGTCATTGGTTTTCCTTTTGTCGGTCGGTCTTCAACTGTATTTTGTTATTTCATGGTTTCTTTCTTCATTTTCGGTTTTTACACAATAAATTTCTTTCATTGTTTTGGGTTACTTATTGATTGATTGATTTGTTTCTGTAGTTAATTTAATTTTCTTATTTTAATGTATTTGTATTTATTTATCTTATTTTTGCGATCTGAATGTACTTTTTCTTTTCGATTTATTTATTTGCCATTTCTTGAATCATATTTTCCTTGTGGAGTTACTTTATTGTGTATATGTGTGCACGTTTATGTAAAACCTGGAACTTCAGAAATGAAGGCTTACGGTTGACAGTTACTGGATTAACTGTTTTCTCTCTGTGTTTGTGATTTCCGTGTATTATGTGTCATGTGTTTTGTTTAATGTTGTTCTGTTCTTTTTTATGAAAAATGCCGAATAAATGAAAGTGTTTCCCTCATTGTACACACGTTAGTTGGTCTCTTTTGGTCGAAGAGTTTTTATCTCCTAGGGTAAGTAGGTTGACAAATGGTGCGAATGGGCTAGCTTGGGTTGACTCGACAAGGATGCAAATTTCACTATCCCCTGGAGAAAATTTTATTTCGATATTTGGAAACATTAAACAAAAAGGTTTCATATTGTTTTGGTTTTGCATGCTACACACGTCCAATACACGCCACGTTGTCTCCATATCCGATATTAAATTGTCAAGAGATGGCTGATCCTGGAGTCTTTGGAAAGGTTATATTTTTATCATCCAAAAAGAAAATTTCATGCCATTTTGCATCAGAACAGACATGGGGGTCAGAGTTTTTCTTAGACATGCTTCCTATTTCGTTCGTTTTCGCTTTGTACACACGGTTGTCGGTCTGCGTCTGCCGCTACATGTCTCCATAGCCGAGTTTACAGTAAATATTCTGAAACGGTCAAAATGGGCTGACCTTGATATCTTCGGAGACGGTAAATATTTCTCTGTCCATTGAGATAATTTTCCTGTCCATATTTAAGCTGAAGCTTTGGAAATACCTGCGAAAGAAGGCTAGAGTTGTCCCACTGCTCTTTGTTCTCACTTTACCGAGACACTTCAGCGCACAGTGTGATTGCAATATTTTTGCCAAACAAGTTTCAGATTGCTTGAAATGTGGTAGACATGATGACAATCAAAGGGCACATTTTCCTCTATCCGTTGACTTAAGTTTCATATTCATAATATGCTGAACAAGGCAAGAGTTCTTGTCTGAGCTAGTGCTTCCTGTGTTTTTGCGATTTGTCCTTTGTTCACACATTACAGGTCTTCCAAGCAGCAAATTCAGCTTTGGCGTGGGGGGGGGTCCAAACTGAATACAGTTTCGGGCTTATTCAGCATGATTTTGGGGAAGAAGAACTTTCAAAAGCGTGACGGTCGTGACATCCTTGTTTTTATGTCTTGGTATTGTTTTCTCATGGTATTGGTGCTGATATACCCATTACTCCCTTTCTCACACACCTACAAAGTATTTTTAGTGAACAAAATTGTGGCAGGGGCATGCCCCCCACCCTTGCGTCCACTGGCTGGACCATTGCCTCTTCCTGAGCAGAGAATGGCTCCATTATATTCGAGCATAAAAGTGCAGAAATTTGTCCAAATGTGGCATTCATGGCGGCATCTGAAATAGTACATATTCCTCTGTCCATTAGTCGAAGTTTCAGATCCAAATTTGTTATTATTAGGGAAATACCCATCGAAGAAGGCAAGAGTTCATGTCTCACTGCTTGTTATTTTTGTGCAATTCTGCCTTTGTGCACACTATACTGATCCTCTTCCTGCGCACATGGCTCAATATTTGCGCATAATTGCACATATTTAAAGCTCCTAACATCTAACTATTTCAAGATCTAAAATCGTAAGTAGTCCAAGTTTCAAATCTTGCAGTTATTTCTGAATTTGGTGATTTAAGTATTTCGATATTTTGTCATTTTGCTATATGACCCTTTAATTCTGAAATTTGTTCACCTATCTCATTTGCTGCACACCCATGTTTAGTCCAGTCTGAATTCCAACATAACTAAAGGTGCATGGATCAAACTTTTTGAAGAAATCAATTCCTCAATAGTCCAAGACTCAAGTTTAGATAGAGATAGTTTGAAATTTGGCTGTTTAGTTACACTGGTATTGAGTATTTTCTTAGCCCTTCTTTAAACTTTGGAAATTCGTAAATATTTTAACCTAGCGCATTTGCTGCATTCCGATGTATTCCCGTCTGAATATTTATAAGTAAAGCTCCAAAAATTTAACCTTTTCAAGGAATCACAACCTGAATAGTCCAAGAATCAAATAGTGCAGGTATTTACACATTTAGCTATTTATTTAGACAGATACTGAGTCTTTTGTTTCCTCTGCCTTAACTTTAGAAATTCGTATATATTTAAGCCTGTTTCATCCCT
The DNA here is from genome assembly GCF_054643075.1 of Acanthaster planci. Lineage (NCBI taxonomy): Eukaryota > Metazoa > Echinodermata > Asteroidea > Valvatida > Acanthasteridae > Acanthaster > Acanthaster planci. The sequence continues at coordinate 19,232,261 of NC_141786.1, read as the reverse complement.
TTTTTCCCGATGTTTTTCAGTCTGAGTTCCCACCTAACTAAAGCTCCAAATCTAAATTTTTGAATAAAATCCATTTCTCAATATTCTGAGACTCAAACTGTGCTGATATTTAGAAATCTGGCTATTAAGTTAGACTTTTATTGAGTCGCCTTATCCTTAACTTTTAAAATTCGTACATATTTGACCCTACCGCATTTTCTTTATTTTAATGTTTTCTCGTCTGAATTGCAACATATAACGTAAGCTCGAAAACTCTAACAAATTCAAGAAATCAATTCCTGAATAGTCCAAGACTGAAATCGTGCAGGTATTTAGAAATTTAGCTATTTTATATAGAGTCTTTTTGAAGCCCTACCCTCAACTTTGGGAATTTGCACATATTATTTTGACCCTACCACATTTGGTGCATTACGAGGCTTTCCCCAATGAATTCCAACATAACTAAAGCTCCAAAATTCTAAATTTTTCAAGACAGAAATTCCGCAAATGTCCAAGACTAGAATCGTGCAGGATTTAGAAATTTGGCGATTTAGTTAGACAGATATTGAGTCTTTTTGTAGTCCTACCCTTCACTTTACATATTTCATATGTACGATTTCATATCTCAATTGCTGCATAGCGACATTTCCTAAGAATTCCAACATAACTGCAGCTCCCAAAATATCTAAATATCTAAACTTAAATCGCACAAGTATTTTGAAATATGGTGATTTAGTTAGACAGATACGGAGTCTTTTATTGCCCTACCCTTAACTTTAAAAAAATCGTACATATTTCTCCCTTTCTCATTTGCTGCAATACGATGTATTCCACTATGAATTCCAACATAACTGAAGCTCCACAAATCTAAAGTTTTCAAGAATTCAGTTCCTCAGTTGTCCAAGACACAAATTGTGGGGGTATTAGGAAATTTCGCGATTTAGTTATACAGATATGGAGTCTTTTTATAGCCCTAGCTTGAAAAACAAAGTTGTACATATTTCCCCCTGGCCCATTTGCTGCATTTTGATATATTCCCCTAAGAATTTCAACATAACTGAAGCTCAACAAATCTAAATTTTTCAAGAAATCAATTCGTCAATAGTCCAAGACTCAAATTGTGCAGGTACTTAGAAATTTTGCGATTGAGTTAGAAACATACGGTGTCTTTTTGATGCCCTACCCTTAACTTAAACATTATGGGGTCCGAAATTTATAAGGATGAGAAAGAAGATACCTGCAAGACTCTACAGATTACCATCAATATGGGGACAAAAGTCAGCATGAGAATGTATATACATACATCTCTCTCATAGATCATTGTCAATATTTGTACTCCATAGATTACCGTTATTATATGATCTCTAGTGTATTAGCTAGATTAGATTACTATCAGTATGAAATACCTTCATAATTCCATAGATTGCCGTCAATATGAGGACATCAGTGTATCAGCAGGAGAATGTACACACATAAATTAGTCCATAAATTATATGTGCATCAGTCAATAGACTACCGTCAATATGGGTACAACAGAGTACCAGCATGAGAATGTAGATACATACATAACTCCATAGATCACCGTCAATATACGGACTCCATAGTTTGCCGTCATTATGGTGCTCAGTCATGCATGACAGGAGGGATACCCACCAAGGTATCGTTTAATAGAAATAATACTGCTTCTACTTTTCGGAGATCCTTTTACATTATAATAATATCTCATGGTATGGGCATATTAACCCCTTTCTTCAGGGTTAAGTTTTTTCCGGGACACCCTGTAGATACACATCTTACTCCATACATTACCGTCATTATGGGGACAACAGAGTATTAGCATGAGAGAGTAGATACAAACATCACTCGATAGATAACCGTCAATGTGGGGACATCATTGTATCACCATGAGAATGTAGAATACATACATCACTCCATATATTACCGTCAATATGGGGACTCCACAGATTGCCGTCATTATACGGACTCCAGTGTACTATAGTCATGTAAAAGTAGATCCATGTACATCACTCCATATATTACCGTCAATATGGAAATTCCACAGATTACCGTCATTATAGGGACTCCAGTGTATAGTCAAGTAAATGTAGATACATATACATCACTCCATATATTATCGTCAATATGGAGATTCCACAGATTACCGTCATTATAGGGACTCCAGTGTAAATGTAGATACATACATCACTCCATATGTTACCATCAAAATGGGGACTCCACAGATTACCGTCATTATAGGGACTCAAGTCTATAAGCAAGGGAGTATAGATACATGCATTGCTCCGTAGATTACCGTCATTATATGGGGTCCAAATTTATAAAGATGAGAATGAAGATACCTGCATCACTCCATAGTTTACTGTCAAAATGGTGACTCCATAGATTTCCCTCACTACAGGGACTCCAGTGTGTTAGAATGTTATTGTAAATAAATGCATCACTCCGTATATTACTGTCATTATAGGGACTCCTGTTCATTTGCAAGGGAATATAGATACCCTGTACATGGGTTGTTCTATACATTACCCTATATATATAGGGAAGTAGCTGCCAAAGGAAGTGCGAGTTCTTTTCCAACTGCCTCCTTTTTTTTGCGGAATTCTGGTTTGTCTGCACTATACTGGTCCTTATCCCGCGCAGAGAATGCTTCATATAATTGAGCATAAAAGGTCTCAGAATTACTTAAATCTTCCAATCTTGCTGTCATCTGAAAGGCCACATGTACTTCTATCTATTCATTTAAGTTTCATATCCAACTTTGCAGTAGTTAGGGAAATATCCGCCAAAGGAAGTGTCAGTTCTTGTCTGACTGTTTGATATTTGTGCGGAGTTCTGGCTTCGTCTGCGCTATACTGGTACTTATCCCACGCAGAGAATGCTTCATATAATGGGGCATATTGGTCTGAGATTTATCTAAATCTGGCAATCTTGGTGTCATCTGAAAGGCCACATGTTGTGCTGACCATTCATATAAATTTCATATCCATATTTGCAGTAGTTAGGGAAATATATGCAAAAGGAAATGCCAGTTCTTGTCTGGATGCTAGATATTTCTGCGTAATTCTGACTTTGCGCTGTACCCGGTCCTGTACTCGCACAGTGAATGCTTCATGTATTCCAGCATAAAAAGTCTAAGAATTATATCCTAGTATCCTATTTCATATCATAGTTAGGGAAATATCTGCCAAAGGAAGTGCAAGTTCTTGTCAGACTGTTTGATATTTTTGCGGAATTCTGGCTTCGTCTGCGCTATACTGGTCCTTATCCCATGCAGATACTGCTTCATATAATCGAGCATAAAAGGTCTGAGAATTATCTAAATCTGGCAATGTTGGTGTGATCTTAAAGCGCACATGTTTCCCTGTCCATTCATATAAGTTTCATATCCATATTTGGAATAGTTAGGGAAATATCTTCCAAAAGAAATGCAAGTTCGTGTCCAATTCCCTGATATTTTTGCAGAATTCTGGCTTCGTGTGCGTTATACCGGTCCTAATCCCACGCAGAGAATGCTTCATATAATCTAGCATAAAAGGTCTGAGAATTATCTAAATCTGGCAATCGTGGTATCATCTGAAAGGCCATATGTTCCTCTGTCCATTCATATGACTTTCATATCCATATTTGGAGTAGTTAGGGAAATATCTGCCAAAGGATGTGCGAGTTCTTTTCCAACTGCCTCTTTTTTTGCGGAATTCTGGCTTCGTGTCCGATATACTGGTCCTAATCCCACGCAGAGAATGCTTGATATAATCGAGCATAAAACGTCTGAGAAGTATCTAAATCTGGCATGCTTGGTGTCATCTGAAAGGCCACATGCTCTTCTATCTATTTGTATAAGTTTCATATCCATATTTGCAGTAGTTAGGGAAATATCTGCCAAAGGATGTGCAAGTTCTTTTCCAACTGCCTCTTTTTTTGCGGAATTCTGGCTTCGTGTGCGATATACCGGTCCTAATCCCACGCAGAGAATGCTTCATATAATCGAGCATAAAAGGTCTGAGAATTATCTAAATCTGGCACTCTTGGTTTCATCTGAAAGGCCACATGTTCCTCTATCTATTTGTATAAGTTTCATATCCATATTTGCAGTAGTTAGGGAAATATCTGCCAAAGGAAGTGCGAGTTCATTTCCAACGGCCTCCTTTTTTGTTGCGGAATTCTGGCTTCCTCTGCGACATACCGGTCCTAATCCCACGCAGAGAATGCTTCATATAATCGAGCATAAAAGGTCTGAGAATTATCTAGATCTGGCAATCGTGGTGTCATCTGAAAAGCCACATGTTCCTCTATCTATTGGTATAAGTTTCATATCCATATTTGCAGTAGTTAGGGAAATATCTGCCAAAGGAAGTGCGAGTTCTTTTCCAATGGCCTCCTTTTTTGTTGCGGAATTCTGGCTTCGTCTGCGCTATACCGGTCCATATCACACGCAGAGACTGCTTCATATAATCGATCATAAAAGGTCTGAGAATTATCTAAATCTGGCAATCTTGGTTTGATCTGAAAGGTTACATGTTTCCCTATCCATTCATATAAGTTTCATATCCATATTTGCAGTAGTTAGAGAAATAGCTGCCAAAGGAAGTGCAAGTTCTTGTCTGACTGTTTGATATTTTTGCAGAATTTTGGCTTCGTCTGCGCTATACTGGTGTTTTTCCCCCGCAGATACTGCTTCATATAATTGAGCATAAAAGGTCTTAGAATTAGCTAAATCTGGCAATGTTGGTGTGATCTTAAAGCGCACATGTTTCCCTGTCAATTTATATAAGTTTCATATCCATATATGCAGTAGTTAGGGAAATATCTGCCAAAGGAAGTGCAAGTTCTTGTCTGACTGATTGATATCTTTGCGGAATTCTGGCTTCGTCTGCAATATACCGGTCCTTATCCCGCTCAGAGAAGGCTCCCTATAATCGAGCATAAAAGGTCCAAGAATTATCTAAATCTGGCAATCTTGGTGTCATCTGAAAGGCCACATAATTCCCTGCCCATTCATATAAGTTTCATATCCATATTTGCAGTAGTTAGGGAAATAGCTGCCAAACTAAGTTCGAGTTCTTTTCCAACTGCCTCTTTTGTTGCAGAATTTTGGCTTTGTCTGCAATATACCGGTCCTTGTCCCACGCAGAGACTGCTTCATATAATCGAGCATAAAAGGGCTGATAATTATTTAAATCTTGCAATCTTTGTGTCATCGGAAAGGCCATATGTTCCTCTATCAATTTTTATAAATTTCATATCCATATTTGCAGTAGTTAGGGAAATAGCTGCCAAAGGACGTGGACGTTCTTTTCCAGCTGCCTCCTTTTTGTGGAATTCTGGCTTCGTCTGCGCTATACCAGTCCTTATCCCGCTCATGGACTGCTTCATATATTCGAGCATAAAAGGTCTCAGAATTATCTAAATCTTCCAATCTTGCTGTCATCTGAAAGGCCACATGTTCCCCTATCTATTTGTATAAGTTTCGTATCCATATTTGCAGTAGTTAGGGAAATAGCTGCCAAACTAAGTTCGAGTTCTTTTCCAACTGCCTCCTTTTTTTGCGGAATTCTGGCTTCGTCTGTAATATACCGGTCCTTATCCCACGCAGAGAATGCTTCATATAATCGAGCATAAAAGGTCTGAGAATTATCTAAATCTGGCAATCTTGGTGTCATCTGAAAGGCCACATGTTTCCCTGTCCATTCATATAAGTTTCATATCCATATTTGCAGTAGCTACGGAAATATCTTCAAAAGGAAATGCAAGTTCGTGTCCAATTGCCTGATATTTTTGCGGAATTCTGGCTTCGTCTGCGCTATACCGGTCCTTATCCCGCTCAGAGAAGGCTTCCTATAATCGAGCATAAAAGGTCTGAGAATTATCTAAATCTGGCAATCTTGGTGTGATCTGAAAGGCTACATGTTTCCCTATCCATTCATTTAAGTTTCATATCCATATTTGCAGTAGTTAGGGAAATATCTTCCAAAGTAAATGCAAGTTCGTGTCCAATTGCCTGATATTTTTGCGGAATTCTGGCTTTGTCTGCACCGTACCGGTCCTTATCCGGCGCAGAGAATGTTTCATATAATCGGGCATAAAAGGTCTTACAATTATCTAAATCTGGCAATCTTGGTGTCATCTGAAAGGCCACATGTTTCCCTGTCTATTCATATAAGTTTCATATCCATATTCGCAGTAGTTAGGGAAATATCGTCCAAAGGAAATGCAAGTTCGTGTCCAATTGCCTGATATTTTTGCGGAATTCTGGCTTCGTCTGCACTATACCAGTCCTTATCCCGCTCATGGACTGCTTCATATATTCGAGCATAAAAGGTCTCAGAATTATCTAAATCTTCCAATCTTGCTGTCATCTGAAAGGCCACATGTTCCCCTATCTATTTGTATAAGTTTCGTATCCATATTTGCAGTAGTTAGGGAAATAGCTGCCAAACTAAGCTCGAGTTCTTTTCCAACTGCCTCCTTTTTTGGGGGAATTCTGGCTTCGTCTGCAATATACCGGTCCTTATCCCATGCAGAGAATGCTTCATATAATTGAGCATAAAAGGTCTGAGAATTATCTAAATCTGGCAATCTTGGTGTGATCTGAAAGGCCACATGTTTCCCTGTCCATTCATTTAAGTTTCATATCCATAGTCGGAGTAGTTATGGAAATATCGTCCAAAGGAAATGCAAGTTTGTGTCCAATTGCCTGATATTTTTGCGGAATTCTGGCTTCGTCTGCGCTATACTGGTCCTTATTGCACGCAGATACTGCTTCATATAAACGAGCATAAAAGGTCTGAGAATTATCTAAATCTGGCAATGTTGGTGTCATCTGAAAGGCCACATGTTTCCATGTCCATTTGTACAAGTTTCATATCCTTATTTGCACTAGTTAGGGAAATAACTGCCGAAGGAAGTGTAAGTTCTTGTCTGACTGATTGATATCTTTGCGGAATTCTTGCTTCGTCTACGATATACCGGTCCTTATCCCGCTCAGAGAAGGCTTCCTATAATCGAGTATAAAATATCTGAGAATTATCTAAATCTGGCAATCTTGGTGTCATCTGAAAGGCCACATGTTCCTCTATATATTCATATAAGTTTCATATCCATATTTGAAGTAGTTAGGGAAATATCGTCAAAATGAATTGCAAGTTCGTGTCCAATTGCCTGATATTTTTGTGGAATTCTGGCTTTGTCTGCACCGTACCGGTCCTTATCCGGCGCAGAGAATGCTTCATATAATCGAGCATAAAAGGTCTGACAATTATCTAAATCTGGCAATCTTGGTGTGATCTGAAAGGCCACATGTTTCCCTGTCTATCCCGCTCAGAGAAGGCTTCCTATAATCGAGCATAAAAGGTCCAACAATTATCTATTTCTGACAATCATGGTGTCATCCGAAAGGCCACATGTTCTTCTATCCATTCATATAAGTTTTGTATCCATATTTTCAGTAGTTAGGGAAATAGCTGCAAAAGGAAGTGCACGTTCTTTTCCAGCTGCCTCCTTTTTTTGCAGAATTCTGGCTTCGTCTGCACTATACCAGTCCTTATCCCGCTCATGGACTGCTTCATATATTCGAGCATAAAAGGTCTCAGAATTATCTAAATCTTCCAATCTTGCTGTCATCTGAAAGGCCACATGTTCCCCTATCTATTTGTATAAGTTTCGTATCCATATTTGCAGTAGTTAGGGAATTAGCTGCCAAACTAAGTTCGAGTTCTTTTCCAACTGCCTCCTTTTTTGCGGAATTCTGACTTCGTCTGCGCTCTACCGGTCCTTATCCCACGCAGAGACTGCTTAATATAATCGAGCATAAAAGGTCTGAGAATTATCTAAATCTGGCAATCTTGGTGTGATCTGAAAGGTGACATGTTTCCCTATCTATTGGTATAAGTTTCATATCTAAATTTGCAGTAGTTAGGGAAATATCTTGAAAAGGAAATGCAAGTTCGTTTCCAATTGCCTGACATTTTTTCCGGAATTCTTGCTTCGTCAGCACCATACCGGTCCTTATTCTTTGCAGAGAATGCTTCATAAAATAGAGCATAAAAGGTCTGAGAATTATCTAAATCTGGCAATCGTGGTATCATCTGAAAGGCCATATGTTCCTGAATCCATTCATATAACTTTCATATCCATATTTGCAGTAGTTAGGGAAATAGCTGCCAAATGAAGTGCGAGTTCTTTTCCAACTGCCTCTTTTTTTTGCGGAATTCTGGCTTCGTGTGCGCTATACCGGTCCTAATCCCACGCAGAGAATGCTTCATATAATCGGGCATAAAAGGTCTGAGAATTATCTAAATCTGGCAATCGTGGTGTCATCTGAAAGGCCACATGTTCCTCTATCTATTGGTATAAGTTTCATATCCATATTTGCAGTAGTTAGGGAAATAGCTGCCAAACTAAGTTTGAGTTCTTTTCCAACTGCCTCTTTTTTTGCGGAATTTTGGCTTCGTCTGCAATACACCGGTCCTTATCCCACGCAGAGAATGCTTCATATAATCGAGCATAAAAGGGCTGAGAATTATTTAAATCTGGCAATCTTGGTGTCATCTGAAAGGCCATATGTTCCTCTATCCATTTATATTAATTTCATATCCATATTTGCAGTAGTTAGGGAAATAGCTGCTAAAGGAAGTGTACGTTCTTTTCCAGCTGCCTCCTTTTTTTGCAGAATTCTGTCTTTGTCTGCAATATACCAGTCCTTATCCCGCTCATGGACTGCTTCATATATTGGAGCATAAAAGGTCTCAGAATTATCTAAATCTTCCAATCTTGCTGTCATCTGAAAGGCCACATGTTCCCCTATCTATTTGTGTAAGTTTCGTATCCATATTTGCAGTAGTTAATGAAATAGCTGCCAAACTAAGTTCGAGTTCCTTTCCAACTGCCTCCTTTTTTTGCGGAATTCTGTCTTTGTCTGCAATATACCGGTCCTTATCCCACGCAGAGAATGCTTCATATAATCGAGCATAAAAGGTCTGAGAATTATCTAAATCTGGCAATCTTGGTGTCATCTGAAAGGCCACATGTTTCCCTGTCCATTCATATAAGTTTCATATCCATATTTGCAGTAGTTAGGGAAATAGCTGCCAAAGGAAATGCAAGTTCGTATCCAACTGCCGGATATTTTTGCGGAATCCTTGCTTCGTCTGTGCTATACCGGTGCTTTTCCCGTGCTAGGATTGCTTCATATAATCGAGCATAAAAGGTCTGAGATTTATCTAAATCTTCCAATCTTGCTGTCATCTGAAAGGCCGTATGTTCCCCTTCCTATTTGTGTAAGTTTCATATCCCTATTTGCAGTAGTTAGGGAAATATGTGCCAAAGGAAATGCAAGTTCTTGTCTGACTGTTTGATATTTTTGCGGAATTCTGGCTTCGTCTGCACTTTACCGGTCCTTATCCCATGCAGATACTTTTTCACATAATCGAGCATAAAAGGTCAGAAAATTATCTAAACCTGGCAATCATGGTGTGATCTGAAAGGCCACATGTTTCCCTGCCCATTCATATAAGTTTCATATCCATATTTGCAGTAGTTAGGGAAATATCTGCCAAAGGAAGTGCAAGTTCGTGAATGACTGTTTGATATTTTTGCGGAATTCTGGCTTCGTCTACGCTATACTGGTCCTTATCCCACTCAGATACTGCGTCATATAATCGAGTATAAAAGGTCTGAGAATTATCTAAATCTGGCAATCTTGGTGTCATCTGAAAGGCCACATGTTCCTCTATCCATTCATATAAGTTTCATATCCATATTTGCAGTAGTTAGGGAAATAGCTGCCAAAGGAAATGCAAGTTCGTGTCCACTTGCCTGATATTTTTGCGGAATTCTGGCTTCGTCTGCGCTATACTGGTCCTCATCCCACGCAGAGAATGCTTCATATAATCGAGCATAAGAGGTCTGAGAATTATCTAAATCTGGCAATGTTGGTGTGATCTGAAAGGTCACATGTTTCCCTGTCCCTTCATATAAGTTTCATATCCATATTTGCAGTAGTTAGGGAAATATCTGCCAAAGGAAGTGCGATTTCTTGTCTGACTGTTTGATATTTTTGCGGAATTCTGTCTTCGTCTACGCTATACTGGTCCTTATCCCGCGCAAAGAAGCCTTCCAATAATGGAGCATAAAAGGTCGAAGAATTATCTAAATCTGGCAATCTTTTTGTGATCTGAAAGTGCATATGTCCGTGTCCATTCATATAAGTTTCATATCAATATTCGCAGTAGTTCGGAAAATATCTGCCAAATTAAATGCAAGTTCTTGTCAGACTGATTGATATCTTTGCAGAATTCTGGCTTCGTCTATGCTATACCGGTCCTTATCCCGCTCAGAGAAGGCTTCCTATAATCGAGCATAAAAGGTAAGAGAATTATCTAAACCTGGCACTCTTGGTGTCATCCAGAAGGCCACATGTTCCTCTATCCATTCATATAAGTTTCATATCCATATTTGCAGTAGTTAGGGAAATATTGACGAAAGGAAATGCAAGTTCGTGTCCACTTCCCTGATATTTTTGCGGAATTCTGGCTTCGTCTGCGCTATACTGGTCCTCATCCCACGCAGAGACTGCTTCATATAATCGAGCATAAGAGGTCTGAGAATTATCTAAATCTGGCAATGTTGGTGTGATCTGAAAGGTCACATGTTTCCCTGTCCCTTCATATAAGTTTCATATCCATATTTGCAGTAGTTAGGGAAATATCTGCCAAAAGCAGTGCGATTTCTTGTCTGACTGTTTGATATTTTTGCGGAATTCTGTCTTCGTCTACGCTATACCGCTGGTTATCCCGCTAAGACAAGGCTTCTTATAATCGAGCATAAAAGGTCCGAGAATTATCTAAATCTGGCAATCCTGGTGTCATCTGAAAGGCCACATGTTCCTCTATCAATTCATATAGGTTTCATATCCATATTTGCAATAGTTAGGGAAATATCTGCCAAAGGAAGTGCAAGTTTTTGTCTGACTAATTGATATCTTTGCAGAATTCTGGCTTCGTCAATGCTATACCGGTCCTTATCCCGCTCAGAGAATGCTTCCTATAATCGAGTATAAAAGGTCTGAGAATTATCTAAATCTGGCAATCTTGGTGTCATTCAAAAGGCCACATGTTTCCCTGTCCATTCATATAAGTTTCATATCCATATTTTCAGTAGTTAGGGAAATATCTTCCAAAAGAAATGCGAATTCGTGTCCAATTGCCTGATATTTTTGCGGTATTCTGGCTTCGTCTCCGCTCTACTGGTCCTTATCCCAAGGAGATACTGCTTCATATAATCGAGCATAAAAGGTCTGAGAATTATCTAAATCTGGCAATGTTGGTGTGATCTGCAAGCGCACATGTTTCCCTGTCCATTTGTATAAGTTTCATATCCATATTTGCAGTAGTTAGGGAAATATCTGCCAATGGAAGTGCAAGTTCTTGTCTGACTGTTTGATATCTTTGCGCAATCCTTGCTTCGTCTGCCCTATTTCGGTCCTTATCCGGCGCAGAGAATGCTTCATATAATCGAGCATAAAAGGTCTGACAATTAACTAAATCTGGCAATCTTGATGTCATCTGAAAGGCCATTTGTTCCTCTATCCATTCATATAAGTTTCGTATCGATGTTTGCAGTATTTAGGGAAATATCGTCAAAAGGAATTACAAATTCGTGTCCAATTGCCTGATATTTTTGGGGAATTCTGGCTTCGTCTCCACCATAGCGGTCTTTATCTTGCGCAGAGAATATTTTAAATAATCGAGCCTAAAAAATCAGAGAATTATCTAAATCTGGCAATCCTGGTGTCATCTGCAAGGCGATATGTTCCTCTATCTGTTCATCTTAATTTCCTATCCATATTTGCGGTAGTTGGCAAATAGCTGCCAAAGGAAGTGCGAGTTCTTTTCCAACTGCCTCCTTTTTTTTGGCGGAATTCTGGTTTCGTCTGCGCTATACCGGTCCATATCCCACGCAGAGACTGCTTCATATAATCGATCATAAAAGGTCTGAGAATTATCTAAATCTGGCAATCTTGGTGTGATCTGAAAGGTTACATGTTTCCCTATCCATTCATATAAGTTTCATATCCATATTTGCAGTAGTTAGGGAAATATCGTCCAAAGGAAAAGCAAGTTCTTGTCTGACTGTTTGATATTTTTACGGAATTCTGGCTTCGTCTGCGCTCTACCGGTCCTTATCCCACGCAGAGACTGCTTCATATAATCGAGCATAAAAGGTCTGAGAATTATCTAAATCTGGCAATCTTGGTGTCATCTGAAAGACCACATGTTTCCCTGTCCATTTGTATAAGTTTCATATCCATATTTGCAGTAGTTAGGGAAATATCTGCCAATGGAAGTGCAAGTTCTTGTCTGACTGTTTGATATTTTTGCGGTATTCTGGCTTCGTCTCCGCTATACTGGTCCTTATCCCAAGGAGATACTGCTTCATATAATCGAGCATAAAAGGTCTGAGAATTATCTAAATCTGGCAATCTTGGTGTCATCTGAAAGACCACATGTTTTCCTGTCCATTTGTATAAGTTTCATATCCATATTCGCAGTAGTTAGGGAAATATCGTCCAAAGGAAAAGCAAGTTCTTGTCTGACTGTTTGATATTTTTACGGAATTCTGGCTTCGTCTGCGCTCTACCGGTCCTTATCCCACGCAGAGACTGCTTCATATAATCGAGCATAAAAGGTCTGAGAATTATCTAAATCTGGCAATCTTGGTGTCATATGAAAGACCACATGTTTCCCTGTCCATTTGTATAAGTTTCATATCCATATTCGCAGTAGTTAGGGAAATATCGTCCAAATTAAAAGCAACTTCTTGTCTGACTGTTTGATATTTTTGCGGAATCCTTGCTTCGTCTGCGCTATACCGGTCCTTATCCGACGCAGAGAATGCTTCATATAATCGAGCATAAAAGGTCTGACAATTAACTAAATCTGGCAATCTTGATGTCATCTGAAAGGCCATTTGTTCCTCTATCCATTCATATAAGTTTCGTATCGATGTTTGCAGTATTTAGGGAAATATCTGCCAAACTATGTTCGAGGTCTTTTCGAACTGCCTCCTTTTTTGCGGAATTCTGGCTTCGTCTGCAATATACCGGTCCTTATCCTGCGCAGAGAATGCTTCATATAATCGAGCATAAAAGGTCTGAGAATTATCTAAATCTGGCAATCTTGGTGTCATCTGAAAGGCCACATGTTTCCCTGTCCATTCATATAAGTTTCATATCCATATTTGCAGTAGTTAGGGAAATATCTGCCAATGGAAGTGCAAGTTCTTGTCTGACTGTTTGATATTTTTGCGGTATTCTGGCTTCGTCTCCGCTATACTGGTCCTTATCCCAAGGAGATACTGCTTCATATAATCGAGCATAAAAGGTCTGAGAATTATCTAAATCTAGCAATCTTGGTGTCATCCGAAATGCCACATGTTCCTCTATCCATTCATATAAGTTTCATATCCATATTTGCAGTAGTTAGGGAAATATCTGCAAAAGGAAGTGCAAGTTTTTGTCTGACTGATTGATATCTTTGTGGAATTCTGGCTTCGTCTGCGCTATACCGGTCCTTATTCCACGCAGAGACTGCTTCTTATAATCGAGCATAAAAGGTCTGAGAATTATCTAAATCTGGTAATCTTGGTGTCATCTGAAAGGCTACATGTTTCCCTGTCCATTGGTATAAGTTTCATATCAATAAATGCAGTAGTTAGGGAAATATCTGCCAAAGGAAGTGCAAGTTTTTGTCTGACTGTTTGATATCTTTGCGGAATTCTGGCTTCGTCTCCGCTATACTGGTCCTTATCCCAAGGAGATATTGCTTCCTATAATCGAGCATAAAAGGTCTGAGAATTATCTAAATCTGGCAATCTTGGTGTGATCTGAAAGTGCACATGTTTCCCTGTCCATTCATATAAGATTCATATCCATGTTTGCAGTAGTTAGGAAAATATCTGCCAAAGGAAGTGCAAGTTTTTGCCTGACTGATTGATATCTTTGCGGAATTCTGGCTTCGTCTGCGCTATACTGGTCCTTATCCCACGCAGAGACTGCTTCATATAATCGAGCATAAAAGGTCTGAGAATTATCTAAATCTGGCAATCTTGGTGTGATCTGAAAGCGCACATGTTTCCCTGTCCATTCATATAAGTTTCATATCCATATTTGCAGTAGTTAGGGAAATATCTGCCAAAGGAAGTGCAAGTTCTTGTCTGACTGATTGATATCTTTGCGGAATTCTGGCTTCGTCTACGCTATACCGGTCCTTATCCCGCTCAGAGAAGGCTTCCTACAATCGAGTATAAAAGGTCTGAGAATGAAGTAAATCTGGCAATCTTGGTGTCATCTGAAAGGCCACATGTTTCTCTGTCCATTCATATAAGTTTCATATCCATATTTGCAGTAGTTAGGAAAATATCTTCCAAAGGAAATGCAAGTTTGTATCCAATTGCCTGATATTTTTGCGGATTTCTGGCTTCGTCTACGCTCTACCGGTCCTTATCCCGCTCAGAGAAGGCTTCCTATAATCGAGTATAAAAGGTCTTGGAATTATCTAAATCTGGCAGTCTTGGTGTCATTCGAAAAGCCACATGTTCCTCTATCCATTCATATAAGTTTCATATCCATATTTGCAGTAGTTAGGGAAATATCGTCAAAAAGAATTGCAAATTCGTGTCCAATTGCCTAATATTTTTGCGGAATTCTGGCTTCGTCTGCACCATACCGGTCTTTATCTTGCGCAGAGAATATTTTAAATAATCGAGCCTAAAAAATCAGAGAATTATCTAAATCTGGCAATCTTGGTGTCATCTGAAAGGCGATATGTTCCTCTATCCATTCATCTTAATTTCCTATCCATATTTGCGGTAGTTGGCAAATAGCTGCAAAAGGAAGTGCGAGTTCTTTTCCAACTGCCTCCTTTTTTCCGGAATTCTGGCTTCGTCTGCGCTATACCTGTCCATATCCCACGCAGAGACTGCTTCATATAATCGATCATAAAAGGTCTGAGAATTATCTAAATCTGGCAATCTTGGTGTGATCTGAAAGGTTACATGTTTCCCTATCCATTCATATAAGTTTCATATCCATATTTGCAGTAGTTAGGGAAATATCTGCCAAAGGAAGTGCAAGTTCTTGTCTGACTGATTGATATCTTTGCGGAATTCTGGCTTCGTCTACGCTATACCGGTCCTTATCCCGCTCAGAGAAGGCTTCATATAATCGAGCATAAAAGGTCTGAGAATTATCTAAATCTGGCAATCTTGGTGTCATCTGAAAGGCCACATGTTTCCCTGTCCATTCATATAAGTTTCATATCCATATTTGCAGTAGTTAGGGAAATATCTGCCAAAGGAAAAGCAAGTTCTTGTCTGACTGTTTGATATTTTTACGGAATTCTGGCTTCGTCTGCGCTCTACCGGTCCTTATCCCACGCAGAGACTGCTTCATATAATCGAGCATAAAAGGTCTGAGAATTATCTAAATCTGGCAATCTTGGTGTCATCTGAAAGACCACATGTTTCCCTGTCCATTTGTATAAGTTTCATATCCATATTTGCAGTAGTTAGGGAAATATCTGCCAATGGAAGTGCAAGTTCTTGTCTGACTGTTTGATATTTTTGCGGTATTCTGGCTTCGTCTCCGCTATACTGGTCCTTATCCCAAGGAGATACTGCTTCATATAATCGAGCATAAAAGGTCTGAGAATTATCTAAATCTGGCAATCTTGGTGTGATCTGAAAGACCACATGTTTCCCTGTCCATTCGTATAAGTTTCATATCCATATTCGCAGTAGTAGGGAAATATCGTCCAAAGGAAAAGCAAGTTCTTGTCTGACTGTTTGACATTTTTACGGAATTCTGGCTTCGTCTGCGCTCTACCGGTCCTTATCCCACGCAGAGAATGCTTCATATAATCGAGCATAAAAGGTCTGAGAATTATCTAAATCTGGCAATCTTGGTGTCATCTGAAAGACCACATGTTTTCCTGTCCATTTGTATAAGTTTCATATCCATATTCGCAGTAGTTAGGGAAATATCGTCCAAAGGAAAAGCAAGTTCTTGTCTGACTGTTTGATATTTTTGCGGAATCCTTGCTTCGTCTGCGCTATACCGGTCCTTATCCGACGCAGAGAATGCTTCATATAATCGAGCATAAAAGGTCTGACAATTAACTAAATCTGGCAATCTTGATGTCATCTGAAAGGCCATTTGTTCCTCTATCCATTCATATAAGTTTCGTATCGATGTTTGCAGTATTTAGGGAAATATCTGCCAAACTATGTTCGAGGTCTTTTCGAACTGCCTCCTTTTTTGCGGAATTCTGGCTTCGTCTGCAATATACCGGTCCTTATCCTGCGCAGAGAATGCTTCATATAATCGAGCATAAAAGGTCTGAGAATTATCTAAATCTGGCAATCTTGGTGTCATCTGAAAGGCCACATAATTCCCTGTCCATTCATATAAGTTTCATATCCATATTCGCAGTAGTTAGGGAAATATCTGCCAATGGAAGTGCAAGTTCTTGTCTGACTGTTTGATATTTTTGCGGTATTCTGGCTTCGTCTCCGCTATACTGGTCCTTATCCCAAGGAGATACTGCTTCATATAATCGAGCATAAAAGGTCTGAGAATTATCTAAATCTGGCAATCTTGGTGTCATCCGAAAGGCCACATGTTCCTCTATCCATTCATATAAGTTTCATATCCATATTTGCAGTAGTTAGGGAAATATCTGCAAAAGGAAGTGCAAGTTTTTGTCTGACTGATTGATATCTTTGCGGAATTCTGGCTTCGTCTGCGCTATACCGGTCCTTATCCCACGCAGAGACTGCTTCATATAATCGAGCATAAAAGGTCTGAGAATTATCTAAATCTGGTAATCGTGGTGTCATCTGAAAGGCCACATGTTTCCCTGTCCATTGGTATAAGTTTCATATCCATATTTGCAGTAGTTAGGGAAATATCTGCCAAAGGAAGTGCAAGTTCTTGTCTGACTGTCTGATATCTTTGCGGAATTCTGGCTTCGTCTACGCTATACCGGTCCTTATCCCAAGGAGATACTGCTTCATATAATCGAGCATAAAAGGTCTGAGAATTATCTAAATCTGGCAATGTTGGTGTGATCTGAAAGTGCACATGTTTCCCTGTCCATTCATATAAGTTTCATATCCATATTTGCAGTAGTTAGGAAAATATCTGCCAAAGGAAGTGCAAGTTCTTGCCTGACTGATTGATATCTTTGCGGAATTCTGGCTTCGTCTGCGCTATACTGGTCCTTATCCCACGCAGAGACTGCTTCATATAATCGAGCATAAAAGGTCTGAGAATTATCTAAATCTAGCAATGTTGGTTTGATCTGAAAGCGCACATGCTTCCCTGTCCATTCATATAAGTTTCATATCCATATTTGCAGTAGTTAGGGAAATATCTGCCAAAGGAAGTGCAAGTTCTTGTCTGACTGATTGATATCTTTGCGGAATTCTGGCTTCGTCTACGCTATACCGGTCCTTATCCCGCTCAGAGAAGGCTTCCTATAATCGAGTATAAAAGGTCTGAGAATTAACTAAATCTGGCAATCTTGGTGTCATCTGAAAGGCCACATGTTCCTCTATCCATTCATATAAGTTTCATATCCATATTTGCAGTAGTTAGGAAAATATCTTCCAAAGGAAATGCAAGTTTGTATCCAATTGCCTGATATTTGTGCGGAATTCTGGCTTCGTCTACGCTCTACCGGTCCTTATCCCGCTCAGAGAAGGCTTCCTATAATCGAGTATAAAAGGTCTTGGAATTATCTAAATCTGGCAGTCTTGGTGTCATTCGAAAAGCCACATGTTCCTCTATCCATTCATATAAGTTTCATATCCATATTTGAAGTAGTTAGGGAAATATCGTCAAAAAGAATTGCAAATTCGTGTCCAATTGCCTGATATTTTTGCGGAATTCTGGCTTCGTCTGCACCATACCGGTCTTTATCTTGCGCAGAGAATATTTTAAATAATCGAGCCTAAAAAAATGAGAGAATTATCTAAATCTGGCAATCTTGGTGTCATCTGAAAGGCGATATGTTCCTCTATCCATTCATCTTAATTTCCCATCCATATTTGCGGTAGTTGGCAAATAGCTGCAAAAGGAAGTGCGAGTTCTTTTCCAACTGCCTCCTTTTTTCCGGAATTCTGGCTTCGTCTGCGCTATACCTGTCCATATCCCACGCAGAGACTGCTTCATATAATCGATCATAAAAGGTCTGAGAATTATCTAAATCTGGCAATCTTGGTGTGATCTGAAAGGTTACATGTTTCCCTATCCATTCATATAAGTTTCATATCCATATTTGCAGTAGTTAGGGAAATATCTGCCAAAGGAAGTGCAAGTTCTTGTCTGACTGATTGATATCTTTGCGGAATTCTGGCTTCGTCTACGCTATACCGGTCCTTATCCCGCTCAGAGAAGGCTTCATATAATCGAGCTTAAAAGGTCAGAGAATTATCTAAATCTAGCAATCTTGGTGTCATCTGAAAGGCCACATGTTTCCCTGTCCATTCATATAAGTTTCATATCCATATTTGCAGTAGTTAGGGAAATATCTTCCAAAAGGAATTGCAAATTCGTGTCCAATTGCCTGATATTTTTGCGGAATTCTGGCTTTGTCTACGCTATACCGGTCCTTATCCCGAGCAGAGAATGCTTCCTATAATAGAGTATAAAAGGTCTTGGAATTATCTAAATCTGGCAGTCTTGGTGTCATTCGAAAAGCCACATGTTCCTCTATCCATTCATATAAGTTTCATATCCATATTTGCAGTAGTTAGGGAAATATCGTCAAAAAGAATTGCAAATTCGTGTCCAATTGCCTGATATTTTTGCGGAATTCTGGCTTCGTCTGCACCATACCGGTCTTTATCTTGCGCAGAGAATATTTTAAATAATCGAGCCTAAAAAATCAGAGAATTATCTAAATCTGGCAATCTTGGTGTCATCTGAAAGGCGATATGTTCCTCTATCCATTCATCTTAATTTCCTATCCATATTTGCGGTAGTTGGCAAATAGCTGCAAAAGGAAGTGCGAGTTCTTTTCCAACTGCCTCCTTTTTTCCGGAATTCTGGCTTCGTCTGCGCTATACCGGTCCATATCCCACGCAGAGACTGCTTCATATAATCGATCATAAAAGGTCTGAGAATTATCTAAATCTGGCAATCTTGGTGTGATCTGAAAGGTTACATGTTTCCCTATCCATTCATATAAGTTTCATATCCATATTTGCAGTAGTTAGGGAAATATCTGCCAAAGGAAGTGCAAGTTCTTGTCTTACTGATTGATATCTTTGCGGAATTCTGGCTTCGTCTACGCTATACCGGTCCTTATCCCGCTCAGAGAAGGCTTCATATAATCGAGCTTAAAAGGTCAGAGAATTATCTAAATCTAGCAATCTTGGTGTCATCTGAAAGGCCACATGTTCTTCTATCCATTCATATAAGTTTCATATCCATATTTGCAGTAGTTAGGGAAATATCGTCAAAAGGAATTGCAAATTCGTGTCCAATTGCCTGATATTTTTGCGGAATTCTGGCTTCGTCTACGCTATACCGGTCCTTATCCCGAGCAGAGAATGCTTCCTATAATCGAGTATAAAAGGTCTTGGAATTATCTAAATCTGGCAGTCTTGGTGTCATTCGAAAAGCCACATGTTCCTCTATCCATTCATATAAGTTTCATATCCATATTTACAGTAGTTAGGGAAATATCGTCAAAAAGAATTGCAAATTCGTGTCCAATTGCCTGATATTTTTGCTGAATTCTGGCTTTGTCTGAACCATACCGGTCTTTATCTTGCGCAGAGAATATTTTAAATAATCGAGCCTAAAAAAATGAGAGAATTATCTAAATCTGGCAATCTTGGTGTCATCTGAAAGGCGATATGTTCCTCTATCCATTCATCTTAATTTCCCATCCATATTTGCGGTAGTTGGCAAATAGCTGCAAAAGGAAGTGCGAGTTCTTTTCCAACTGCCTCCTTTTTTTGCGGAATTCTGGCTTCGTCTGCGCTATACCGGTCCATATCCCACGCAGAGACTGCTTCATATAATCGATCATAAAAGGTCTGAGAATTATCTAAATCTGGCAATCTTGGTGTGATCTGAAAGGTTACATGTTTCCCTATCCATTCATATAAGTTTCATATCCATATTTGCAGTAGTTAGGGAAATATCTGCCAAAGGAAGTGCAAGTTCTTGTCTGACTGATTGATATCTTTGCGGAATTCTGGCTTCGTCTACGCTATACCGGTCCTTATCCCGCTCAGAGAAGGCTTCATATAATCGAGCATAAAAGGTCCGAGAATTATCTAAATCTAGCAATCTTGGTGTCATCTGAAAGGCCACATGTTCCTCTATCCATTCATATAAGTTTCATATCCATATTTGCAGTAGTTAGGGAAATATCGTCAAAAGGAATTGCAAATTCGTGTCCAATTGCCTGATATTTTTGGGGAATTCTGGCTTCGTCTGCACCATACCGGTCTTTATCTTGCGCAGAGAATATTTTAAATAATCGAGCCTAAAAAATCAGAGAATTATCTAAATCTGGCAATCCTGGTGTCATCTGCAAGGCGATATGTTCCTCTATCTGTTCATCTTAATTTCCTATCCATATTTGCGGTAGTTGGCAAATAGCTGCCAAAGGAAGTGCGAGTTCTTTTCCAACTGCCTCCTTTTTTTTTGGCGGAATTCTGGTTTCGTCTGCGCTATACCGGTCCATATCCCACGCAGAGACTGCTTCATATAATCGATCATAAAAGGTCTGAGAATTATCTAAATCTGGCAATCTTGGTGTGATCTGAAAGGTTACATGTTTCCCTATCCATTCATATAAGTTTCATATCCATATTTGCAGTAGTTAGGGAAATAGCTGCCAAAGGAAATGCAAGTTCGTATCCAATTGCCTGATATTTTTGCGGAATCCTTGCTTCGTCTGCGCTATACCGGTCCTTATCCGACGCAGAGAATGCTTCATATAATCGAGCATAAAAGGTCTGACAATTAACTAAATCTGGCAATCTTGATGTCATCTGAAAGGCCATTTGTTCCTCTATCCATTCATATAAGTTTCGTATCGATGTTTGCAGTATTTAGGGAAATATCTGCCAAACTATGTTCGAGGTCTTTTCGAACTGCCTCCTTTTTTGCAGAATTCTGGCTTCGTCTGCAATATACCGGTCCTTATCCTGCGCAGAGAATGCTTCATATAATCGAGCATAAAAGGTCTGAGAATTATCTAAATCTGGCAATCTTGGTGTCATCTGAAAGGCC